>NW_028248301.1:0-275448 GCF_964263255.1 Lissotriton vulgaris | reverse complement strand
GTGTACCTAAGGTTATATTACAGTCTGAAGATGTTCATTGTATTATCACATAAATGATATCATCAGTGATGTGATCAGTAATGTCAAATGAGATGTCAAATGAGATGTCATCAGTGATATCATTTGAGATGTCATCAGTGATGTCATCAGTGATGTCATCAGTGATGTCATTTGAGATGTCATCAGTGATGTCATCAGTGATGTCATTTGAGATGTCATCAGTGATGTCATCAGTGATGTCACTGACCATGTCATGAATGATGTAATATGTGACATCATCAGCAGTGGATTGCGGGTGCGCGATATATAGTTAGCGCATCTAACTATATATGGAATTTCAATGGTTTTATGCGAGTAAAATAAGGTTTTGTAAATGCTAATTCCTAACTATATATGGAGTATAACCTATGGTTTTTTCATTGAATTTCAATGGTTTTTTAAAAGCTAATATCTGTAGCTGTACAATGTATTGTTCTTTAAATTTTGAAATATATTTTTCATGTTCTTTAGACAATTTTTTTAAAACATTTTTTTTTGTTCCGCTCCCAGTCCGCGAACCGGTCTGCTTCCCGTTAGCTCAATTTAAAGCCGCGGCTTAGTACGCGAACCGGTCAACGTTCCTTTAGCGTAACTGTTACGTTTGCATGACGTTTTGCGTTATCGCGTAATACGTCGTTGGACGCGCCAAGTTAGCGGACCCGGAAGTGGACCGGAAAGCGGAGCAAAGCGCGAAACGTAAACACAGCAGGTCATGTGACTCGAAAATAACACTTTTCATTGGTTCATTTCACTTTTGGTTTCCTAATGATGTAATACTTGGTCATGTGATATAAAATTAACACTTTTCATTGGTTTAGAATTTTTCCTTCTCCCAAATGATGAAAACCCCTCCTTCTTTCCTCACTCTGACTTTCATCTTGGTGAGAGAAAGACCTTTTTTGATTCATCAGCAATGGCTTCAATGGTTGCTTCTGCCAGTGTGCCCCCACCACCTCCTCCACCTCCTCATGGGAAGAAAAGACTACCTGCTTCACTAATTATAGAAGAGGAGGAAAATCAAGAAGAGGAAGAACAGCAAGAAAATGACGAGTTTTTGCCAGAGGAGCCCAGAAGATATAATAGGAAAGAAAATTATATCTGGCAATTTTTTAAATTTCCTGCTGACCAAAAGAAAGTAAATGCCAGATACGTCTTTTGTCGCATTTGCGGCGATCGTCTTTCAAGGGGCACAGACAAAAAGTACAGTTTTGGCAATCATACAATGCACAGGCACATGAGTCGATGGCACCCTAACAATTACAGCAATGCACAACTTCGCGACCAACAACAAAATCCGCCAGAAATGGCAAGAAGATCTGTTGTTCAGGAGGTATCGGGACCGGAGGCGAGGGAGGTGATCCCGAACATCCAAATCAACATGGGAGAAGTGAAGCAAGTCTGTGTGTGGTGCAACCAGACACTTTGCTACCGCGAAAGTAGCATTACCCTGATAATGAGAGCCATCACCAATCATGTGTGCCCAAAACGCCCCAAAAAGTAAATTCTTTTTTTTTTTGTTGCTCCTGTTGAGCCGTCTTCGATGAATCATTTTTGTTTCCCCCCTCCCCCCCAAAAATAAAAAAAAATACAAAATGTTCAGAAAAAAACAAAAAAATATAAAAAATGTTCAGAAAACTAATAAAAAAAATTTAAAACAACAAAAACAAAAAAAAACAGTTCTTTTCAGAACTACCTCCCCATTATTAAAAAAATTGGTAGAATTCTTTGAACTCTGCCAAGCTCTATTTCTATTAGTTCGCTACCAGTTCGCACTCCGGTACGCGTACTTTGAGCGTACCAAAAAATTTTTTTTAAAAAAAGGAACAGTAAGTATAAGGAAAGGAAACAGACAGTTATGTTACAAAAAAAGACAGCTATAGGGAGTAAAGAAAAGATACTGTTACCCGCAATTCACTTCTGATCATGTCATATATTACATAATTTTTTACATGGTCAGTGAGATCATCAGCAGTGGATTGCGAGTAACAGTTTTTTCTGTTTACTTCCTATAGTTGTCTTTCTTGTAACATAAATGTCTTTTCCTATCCTTATACTTACTGTTCTTGTTTTTAAAATTTTTGGAGATCATTCAGAAACAGTAACATTAATAGAGACAGAATTAGTGAATAATAATGAAGAAGTATGAGAAGAGAGGGACTGAGAAAAATACTTGAAGGAATAGAAAAATTAAGTAATAGAGAAAGGAAGGAGAGAAGTAGCAAACACAGGAAAGTAAAGATTAAAGAAATGAAGCAGTAGAACTAATAGATGTTAAATGTGATAGATTAAATGATTGAGTGAGGGTGACGATAAGGTGTGTCCTCTCTAAAAGTTTGTTTAAGGTGAACCGTACTCTGGGTTGCATATCAAATTTATGCTTGTTGAAGAATACAGACGAGATAATAGATGTGAAGACCTACCATTGCAGTAAAACATGCCCATTTATTACATCAATCATAACATAGTCAGTAACATCATCAGTAGTGGAATGTAGGTTAAAAAAGTAGAAAACATTTACCTTATAATTCATGTTAACTTTTCAAGCAAATTTTTCATACATTCAATCTGTAAAAGAGAGAACAAACATTTCCAAAAATATTAAAACATGTATTTAAAAATTAGAAAAAAGAAGGGAAAAGGTTCAAGAAGAAACAGTTTTTAAACAACTTTGACATTTACAGAAACCTCTACTTCCCTACGACCCCTACACAATCCTAAAGATATTTATTTTAAAAAAACAGTATCTTCATGCTGATGAAATGAGGCCTATTTTGAAACATGATGCTTCTTTTGCATTGCTTATGTCTCACAATAGTGATGCAATAACAGCGCAAAAAAGATGTAAAGCCATCATAAAATTGTGTCAAACATTTTAAATGATTGTTTTAGGATGCAAATAAGATGTGTGCTTTCAAGAGCTTTCTTTGAGGTGAGGCCTATTTCTTTTTTTTAAAAAAAAACAATACCTAGAAGTACAGCACTGTAAGCATTAAAATTGACACTTACAGAAGACTCTGCTTCTCCATATCTACCTCACATTTCTAAATATATATCATAATTTCAAAAATCATAACATTAATTATACATGTTAAATGGTTTATTTTTGCTGTTCTCAGAATGTATCAAATTTCACTTAAATCAGTGACTTGAAGGTATTCATCATGTAACAGCGGGAAAAAAAAAACACAATCAAAATGATTGTGTTTAAAAAACCCATACAACCTTCGAAATCTGATTTCAAAACTCCTTAAAATTAACTTACTTTCAATGACGTCGAACGATCTCCTATGAACAGCATCCACTCTGTTGTGCTACAAATATTTTCAGCCCGCCACTTTCTGAAAGAAAACCTCCATCGATACGTGAAATATGTTACATAGAAAAAAAGACTTCTCTCATTATATCACATGTTTCCACTAGGCCAAATCATGTTGCCGCGATTCGCAAGTCTTGTTATTCTTCCAATCAAATCCCGACATTTTCTATTTTCGCAACTTTCAAAAATAAAATATTTGAGATTATTTTCACAATCCTGGACTACTAATAACTTACTCTTCTTTGTCACTCATGTTCTCCTTTTCCTATGACACTGATACTGCTTACTATGAAGCAGACTTACTTGCATTAGGTTTATATAGTTGGATTTTTAATCTAGACAGCATTGCAGACTTACATTCCCTCTACTTAAAATTTTGGTTTTAAAAACACCAGGTAAGAATTTTTAAGGTCAAACGGCAATTTTTTTTTGAACGTTACAACGGAATCATTACAGAATGACCAGCCGTTTCCAGACTTTAAGTAAGCTGTATAATGTCCTGATGTTGTTGATGGACCATCGTGATAGATAATTGCTACAGTAACAAAAGTCCTCCCTGATATTGACAGCTGAGAAGCCACAAAATTTTTTATTAAAGTTGACAATTTTGATCCATCAGGCCTACAACGTTGGATCATTAAAATGACATACTGGCCATATCTACGTATAAATAATGTTGACATCATATCACATTTACATTGGCTACACTCCATGTTGTGATCCGCTGCATTTACTAGCTTATTAAAGGAGACTGATTTACTGTCTGGCAAAGTTAAATATATAAATCTTTCTGAGTCTACACTAGTAGTACTTGATACCATACAGTTCTCGCAGTCATGCTGCCATTGATAAGAAAGCCCAAACAGGTGATCTACATCTACACCCTCAACTTGCAATATATCAAGCATATACATTAAAAACTCCTGACAATCTTGCTGATTATTTTCAGAGAAGTCTGTTTGACCTGAACATTCATCTAACAGATAACGAACTTCAGACACACTTTCTACTTTTGTTCGATCAGTGCTACATTTCTCGAAAACAGAATTCAACAAACAGCATAAAATTTGTTCAGAATTCAACAGAATCTGTTCTTTTAAACTCTCTAGTGAAAAGAGAACATTAACCACTACATTTGCATAGCAGTTGACACCAGAACTGTTTTCAAATTGAAAACCGACAACATCTTCAACAGAATCCACTTTCTTTCTGCTAACAATTTTCGGTTCATTGACTTTTGGTCTTTTTGCAACAACCTCCCTACTATTACTGCTATTTCTACGTTTGCGGCCTACCACACGTTTCTCAAACAAAGGATATTGAGGCAAATGTGGCGCATACTCTCTTCTTAACCTATTGTATTCCTTAACACAATCTAGATCCGCACAAATGTTTGTGACATCACAGTCAATCAAGTACAATCCCGATAAAGTTCTAACTCGTGACAATGCCACATATGCCATACCCTCCTTGAACACAGAACTGCCAATATTCACCAATGCACAGTCTACACTTAAACCTTGCGATTTATGGATTGTCACCGCATATGCCAAGCAAACAGGAAACTGTTTACGGCGAACATATAAGTCTTTAACAAGCAAAAACCTAGCAGAACAACGACCAATTTGCTGTACTTCCTCAATGCCATCAAATTTAATTTTTAAAAATTCTATTCCATCTCTATTTCTGTATTTCTCAAAATCAACAACATTACCCATTGATCCATTTACCAGACCTCTTTCTACATGTAAATTCCTTCTCAAAATAATTCGGCAATTTAAACACACATTCAAAGTCTTTTCAAAACCCGCTGTTTTAGATATAGTCTTCTCTAATGAATCCAATTTTGATTTCAAATTGTCTGACAAAATAATTGTTGATCCCATATGCTCTAATTTGTCGATAGCTTCAAGTTTCACAATCTCTTGCTTTTCTAAATTCAACATTTTGTTGTTAAAGATGGCACATTCTGCAAGAGTTGGCATGAGACATATCCCGGATTTCTTCTCAGTAATTTTCCGAAAAATATTCTCAGGCACAATCTCTTGTTTGGGATATAATTTTGACAGTAATCGTGCATTTAAAGCTTCTTTCCCATGCTCGGTCACTTTTCCAATTCTAATATCTTGTAGAATATTCTTGTAATCTTCATCCTTTGCCTGACGCATATTTTGATGCAGTTCTGCATAATTGAAGTTTAACCATATATTGACGTTGCCAATGCTCCCTAGGCACTTCCTGGTATCTTCATGCGTGAGTATTTTGAACACAGGTTGACCTTTTACTGGTGTCAGCTGCAGAAGATCTCCGAAAACAATGATGTGTTTCCCACCAAATAACACATCATATTCAGTTTTAAGTACTTCTTGCATTCTCAAATGCACAAAGGCAAGCATGACATTGGAAACCATGCTTACTTCGTCAATGATAAGTAGTTTCATTTTCCTCAAGACTCTTGAAACTTCACAGCAAGCATCTCCAGATAACTTGTTGTATTGTAATTTGTTGTCATGCTCCACCGGCAGCATCAATAGACGATGCAAAGTAATACCTTTAATATTATGTGCTGCCAGTCCAGTAGGAGCGGTGACAACACAAGACAGCGATGACTCAGTCCTTTCCTGCAAATAACAAGAGATTGCTTTAATGAGGAAACTTTTTCCAGTTCCCGCTTCTCCACTCACGTACAGTCGGACAGGCTTCAACGACGTACACGAGCACTCTTTCTTCTCATGACTTAATCCGTGCTCAATTTCCTTGGTAACTTCATCATATATTTTCCTCTGCTCAACGTTGAGTTGTTTTTCCAAGTCTTGTAAGTTAACTGAATCCTCCTGAGCATGTGCCATGGCTCTTTCTACTTCATTCATAGCAGTGGCAGCTTCATTTTCGATAATAGGTCCTCCAAGTGGATCTTGACTCAATGAAACAGAACTCTGACTGTCCTGAGAACTGTCTCTGGCAATCTCGGCTGCAATCGTTGCTTCCTGCTCAATTTCCAAAGTTAGCATTTCTTGATATTTAGAAAAAGCAGGACATTCTATGGACTCCTTGGCTGCATTGAAAGAGTCTTCGTAACAGAGGAAATCTCCAAGCAGTTCCTCTTCTGCACGCCAAGGCTTGAAAAGTTGCAAAAGTGCTAAATAGAAAAACTCCTTTTTTTCTGGAGATTCGCCACTTAATTTTCGATGGTTTACTAATTGGCATTTTCTTTGCTTGACCAGGCATCCCTCACTTCCAATTACAGCATACACTCCTTTCTCAATATCTTCTTTGATGTTCCTCTTGAATATATAATTTTGGAGAACCTCATATAGACAAACATTCTCAAGGTGACTGCTTCGATTTGGATAATATGTATCCAACATGTTGGTCTTCAAAATGTCGGTACTGTTTGGTTCCTTTTCTGCCAAATACTCAATTTCCCGAACAGGTTTTAGAACTCGATTTCGCGTTGCAGCAAGACCAAGACTCGCCCAAACGAGACTCCTGGATTTGGCATAGAGACTTGCTGAAGACAATCGATCAGAACATTCGTAAGCTCCGATTTCTCGATGCGACAACATCTTCAGACTGAAACTGTACAACTTCTTGCTGAGGCTCTTTTCATGGGAAATGTCCTCCCACATATCCTTCAGTTCGGTCTTTTCTTTTTTGGTGATGTAAGATGTCACATACCGAGCCACAGCCATACAGTTGTCAGCCACAAACTGTATATCCATGTTGGCATTCCACATGGACAAAATCACTGGGTTGTAGTCATTGATGTACTTGGACTCTTCGTTCCTTTTCAAATTGTATGTATTCTTGGGTGATTTCCTCATCACATTATGTCGCAGCGAAGACATCAAACTGTTCACTCTTCCTTTAGAAATCACCGGTCGTGGAAAGTTGAAACGACATTTGGTGTAGAACTTGTCCTTGTTTCTGAATTTACGACGACAGTACTTTCCACAACGATGGCTTTGGAAACGTAGAACTTGTTCTCTTAGACTTTTCTTCTCCGTTGCGTTTGGAACAGCACACGTAGAATACTGTTCGATGAAATTCATCACTAAGTCATCCGGATCTGTTCCAAATTTAGGTGCATCCTTGATCCACAGCAACATATGTATATGAGGGGCACCTCTTGCTTGGTACTCCTTTCTCCAGAAGAAATCCAACACCTCTCCAAGAGGTGGATTCTTTTTATTTGTGATGAAAGACATCATAGCTTCAAATCTATGATTGAAGTACCTGCATACATTCACAGGATCCAAAGAACACAGTTCTCCAGGTGTCTTGAATTCAATGTTTTCAATATTTCCATTTGCCTCTCGTAGAAATTCAAGTAAGTCATCCCAGCCATACTCGGCACAGCTCAGAGTGAGGAACCATGTCGGAGTTCCTAAGTTCCTCAGCATACATTTTAAGTCACCATGACGACGGTACCAGTACTCATTAGTACCACGCTGACACGCCATGAGATTAATTAAGTGAGAATCCAAAATACTGTCTTGGACATTGACTTTATGCATAAAGTCACTTGCCGAGATGTTTCGCATCTGTATACCACTTTTTAAGATGTGGTTCACTGCATATGACAGTCCAGACAGATCGCTTTCAAACAGGAGATGAAACAAATAGGGAATGCATTGCCGAAACCTAGGATCTTCTGCATACAATCGTAAAGTCCGGTATTCAGATGCAGGAATTTCACGAGGTCGCTCATCATATCTTCCTCCTTGACCTGTGGGAAATAGCTGTGGGAAACACCGAGCTTCCAAACTTTCCTCCCAAACACTAATGGGACTCCCTTTGGCTTGTTTCATTTGAAACAACTCAATAGCATTCCCCATCACTTCCTTCGAATGCAAAGGATGAACACTATAATGTTCATATATTTCTTCACTTTTAGAGGCCTCTACTTTCTCAATTTGGCCAGCACACAAATCGCTATCCTCTTCATCACTTACTTCCTCTTCTGCAACATATACATTCTTATAGTACTTATTATTTTTCTTCAAATACACTGTTGCCTTTTTGACTTTCCTAACATCCACTAAATCTTGCCATATTTTCTTATTCTTTGTCGGAACCCCATTAACCAAGATAACCAGAGGTTCCTCTTCCACTTTTTCTATTCCAATTGTGTTAATGTTTTTGTTCAAATCTAGAGGCAAATAAACAACTCTTCCCTTTAATCCTCTCTGTAAATCTGCTGGAGGCAATTTCCCTGTCTTTGGCTCCATTCTTACAATAGCCTGAAAGGGATGGATACTTTGAATCAAAATAGATTCATAAGTATTTAAATCCTTCAATTCAGAAGGAATCTCAACCAATTCCAGATTATTATGAACTGCCCTAGCAGGCATCTGGTTTTGGTTTAATTTATTACAACAATAAGTACACACACGTTGATCCGATCCCAAATCAAAATAATTTTCTACCATCAAGTATGTGGCTAAATCCTTCCATTCACTATTATTTTCCCTTTCACTTTTTGCATATAAATCCACTACCTTAGTCTGATTCTTATAATAAGTGCGTCGACAACATACACAAGTGAAATTAGGCCTCTCACTTGATTTCATCTGAAACGTGGCAATTTCCTTCTGAAAATTATCTGTACTGGAAACCTGTACATTATCTTCCACATTACCCTCTACTTCAGGGTCAATTTGAACATTCTCATCTTTACTACCAAAGTAACAAAACTCAATTTCTTCACAAAGATTCTTCACATCTATTTCAGAACCATGCAAAAGAGCAGCACATAACTGTTTAAGCATAATTGCTGGACTCTTAGCATAATACAACATTCTCACTAATTTTCTCACTTTATTATGATGCACTGCTAGCATCCTGAAATGATGAAAAACACTCTGGCATACTCTCCTGGAAAGACAAGCCAGTGAATGACCACGCAAACCTGTCATTTGTCTCACTCTGCAAGGATCTAAATCTTGCAACAACTTCATTTTCTGCTTCAAACTTTTCTTATTAAATGTCCGTATAAAATCACATAGCAAATTGATGGAAACCTGTCGCACACTGCAAATAGAACTACACTTCCAAATGTACACAGGACCCTTAGGACGTCTTCCTAAAACCTCATCACTTAGCGCCTCTTCTGTCTCTGTTGTCACAAGTTGTTCTTTTTCAACTGGACAACCATCCTTCACTTCATAAGCTCGACCACTGATGTCAACTGCATGCACCAAATCATTATCCTGAAAATAAGTCTCCTCATTAAAAAATGCCTCAGAACTTGAACTATGCATCCATTCTCCAGAAAAAACTTCACAAAAGTTAGTACGATTTACTACTCTCTTCCATCTACTTTTTGTTTTGAAATCAGAAATTACCTTGCTTAGTTTCCTAATTCTATTGATTACCAAAATAAACAACTTTCGCTTGATTTCAAAAGCATGATCAATAATTTTCTCTACATTTTTCTTCCTCCTATAAAATGCCGCTTTCTGTTGGCCTTTCTTTTTAATATTTTTCAATAAATTAACTAATATCCTATTACGGAACATTCGTTGTCGAATGTCCCTAAACTGTTGTTTCCTTCTACTATCATGCACAGAGTTATCTCTTCCTCTACCAGTAACATTTGTGATGGGTCTCTCCTTTCCATTTAAATTACTTCTCTTTTTGTTAAGAGACACATTTTTTTGAGCAAAATTTTTTTTACTACAAATATTTCTTAAGAATGATTTCATGCTCTTACCCGGACCTTTCTTGGTGTTTTGACAAGTATTTGGGGAAGAGGACTGCTGCAATAAAACATCATCCTGCTGTCTTTGACGTTTTCTAGCCTTTCGTATTCGACTTCTGGAAGGCATTTTCCAAACTATGAAAGAATCTGCAGTTGAATCTGTGAAAAAATATAATATAAAATGTTATTAACCACTATTACCAAACAGTAAATAAATAACAGTCATCTAAAACTTAATGCCGTACTAATTATTTAACATAGCAAATATTTTCCACCAGCACTGCATCACAAAAATGACACTCAATGGTACAAAACAGGCATACAACACTCATAAATCACTCCCTAATATTTTAAATCATTAATTCAGGATGACGATAAGATGTAGCCTATCTAAAGGTTTGTTTAGGCCCAGATCTTTGGACTGGGGTGAATGTGTGTCATTGATCCACATTCAGTCCATCACCTGTTTTGTTTATTTGAGGTGAGGCCAACACATGGTTGCAGATAAGATTTTCACTGAAAAAAAACCAAGGTAAAAAAACATGTGAAGGCCTACCAATGAAGTAAATCATTAAATGAAAACCAATACATTTCTGGAAATATGCACTACTAGTGCTTCATAAGATGTTTTGGATCATATTTATAAGTTATTTGAGTATCTAGTATGCTATTTTACATTCTTCATGGTGCAAATTTATTGTAAATACGCTCCCACCTGCGGTTGGCAAATTTAGATTTTGATTATGGGAGTTAGATAGGCATGTTAATAATTTCCCAAAAATGGTATATAACCCCAAACAACCTTTGAAGCAAATTCTCTTAGCCATGTTATCCACCTCCCATTGGATAACATGGCTAAGAAGTGCTTGCAAATGTGATAAAAAAAGGCCTGCAATGCATGAATAACGCAGAAAAATCAGCGATATTCATGCATTTTCCAACAAATGCTCTTAGCCATGTTATCCACTTCCTATTAAATAACATGGCTAAGAACTGCTCAGGGCACCATGAGGAACGCTTTCCATTTAAAAAGGGAAAAATAACATCAAAGACACTAAAATGCCTTCTAAATATGAACCCAAACAACCTATGAAGCAATGTGAAAAAAAACTGCCGCAATGCATGAATATAGCAGAAAAATCAGCGATATTCATGCATTTCCCAGCAAATGCTCTTAGCCATGTTATCCACTTCCAATTAAATAACATGGCTAAGAACTGCTCAGGGCCCCATGAGGAACGCTTTCCATTTAAAAAGGGAAAAATAACATCAAAGACACTAAAATGCCTTCTAAATATGAACCCAAACAACCTATGAAGCAATGTGAAAAAAACGGCCACAATGCATGAATATAGCAAAAAAATCAGCGATATTCATGCATTTTCCAGCAAATGCTCTTAGCCATGTGATCCACTTCCTATTAAATAACATGGCTAAGAACTGCTCAGGGCCCCATGAGGAACGCTTTCCATTTAAAAAGGGAAAAATAACATCAAAGACACTAAAATGCCTTCTAAATATGAACCCAAACAACCTATGAAGCAATGTGAAAAAAAACGGCCACAATGCATGAATATAGCAAAAAAATCAGCGATATTCATGCATTTCCCAGCAAATGCTCTTAGCCATGTTATCCACTTCCTATTAAATAACATGGCTAAGAACTGCTCAGGGCCCCATGATGAACGCTTTCCATTTAAAAAGGGAAAAATAACATCAAAGACACTAAAATGCCTTCTAAATATGAACCCAAACAACCTATGAAGCAATGTGAAAAAAAACGGCCACAATGCATGAATATAGCAGAAAAATCAACGATATTCATGCATTTCCCAGCAAATGCTCTTAGCCATGTTATCCACTTCCTATTAAATAACATGGCTAAGAACTGCTCAGGGCCCCATGAGGAACGCTTTCCATTTAAAAAGGGAAAAATAACTTCAAAGACACTAAAATGCCTTCTAAATATGACCCCAAACAACCTATGAAGCTCTAACAGTACATATCCTGAAATTTAATTCATTTCAAAATTCGTTTTTAAACACAGCATATAAATCAATTGTATACCTGCATTCATGAAGAAATGACTAAAAATGTCCTTGAGACACATGAAAGTGTTTTCTGGAATGCCCTAGCACCATTTTTGGGACACTATTAACATGGCTAGGTAACTCCCATAATCAAAATCTAAATTTGCCAAGCACAAGTGGGAGCGTATTTACAAGACACTTGTCCCATGAGGAACACTTTACATTTTAAAAGGCGAACACAACATCTTAGACACTCAAATACCTTATAAATATGGCCCAAAACAACCTATGAAGCTCTAGCAGTACATATCTAGAAATGTAATTGATTTCTTAAATCGTTTTTAAAAGCAACATATCTGTTTCAGCTTACATAACAGACCATGAAATGGCCTCCATGTATTACAATATCTTGTGTAACTGCATGCCAGAATGTTACACCAAATATGCAATTATAATTTCTCTTTGAAACTAATTCTATTAGTATATCACTAGAGACAAAACCACATTTTAAAAACACAGCTTTCTTCATCATTTTCTCCTTAAATCATACTATTCTCTATCTAAATTAAATAAATCTTTTCTCACCTTAGCAAATATTTTTTGAGTTTTGAAAACAGTCTCAGAAATACACCAAATTGTCTTCAGCAGAAGAAAAAGGATGCACTCCAAAGGCTGCAGCTATTGAAAGCACAGAAATACAGATATTCTTTTCACATATCTCTCATATTAGCCAATCATACCTCTTCCCTCACTTTTTTCAAATCAAAATCCTTCCCCCCTCTGCCCTGTCTGCCTTGTATCCATAGCAACCACCTCCTGGAAGACCTCTCATGTTTGCAAATTCACACAACAATGTTTCAATTGAACTCTGAACTCTCAGTGCACCTGCGTATCCAGTGCAATCTTTCATTAAATGTTTCTTACTTGACCATTCAAATTACATCTTTCAAAGAACACATCCATGCACCCTAACTTTCTGTTTTCAGAAATGGAAATGCACCAATCACTGCTAATGAATCATTAGCATTGTAAATCCACAGTTTTTTTTCTTTAGAAACTCCTACTGTTTCAACTGCCCTTTCATTACCACACTTCATCTGACTGCAGAACAACCTTCAGCCACCATGTTTAACGTCTGGATTGTTGGACATAGTTACATCCACTGGGCTCAAAGGTATGCTGAGAGCAGAAATTTACCTAACCTCAATTTACAAGATGTGGAAATTAAGTGGTTGGGCCAAAGAGGATTAAAATGTCACCAATTGATACCATTGGTGAAAACCTTTATGCATTTGCCAAAACCTGACCTGTTAATAGTGCACTGTGGAGGTAATGATTTGGGCACTTTGACAGGGGTAGGTCTGGAAATGCTTTTAAAGGACACCTTTGAGCAATTAATGGCACTTTTTCCTCAAACTGCCTTGGTATATTCCAATATATGCCAAAGACAGAAATGGAGGTGGTCCAACCAATTTTGTCCACAAATTGAGAAAGCGAGGAAGCATGTAAACAAATCTGTGTCAGCTTTCATGAGAGACCATGGAATGGGCTCTCTGTACAACAATAACTTGCGTTACTACATGCAAGATATCTACAGAGGAGATGGAGTTCACTTCTCAGATGAGGGCAACAGAATTTTCATTCTGAATTTAAGACTGTGCATTGGTACCTACTTATAAGTACCTAAATGTACCATAAACCCAAAAGCTCTTCTCAGAGCTACCCTTCATCTGATCACACACTTTTATTATTTTTTTTCTAACTTTTTTCTGTAATTTTCAACAAACTACGCTTAAAGAGCGCTATCCGGTACGCGAACTGGAAGCTAACCGCGCAAAATTTCAAAAAAAAGTTTTTTCTTCGCAAATATAGTCCTCCTCAGCCACCCTCAGAAAACGTAGGGGGGCAAAATACTTGTACCATGCCCCCTTCTACCCATTCAGAACATTATTTACCCTCCATTTTATACCTTGATTCGACCGTAACACAAAATGGTGGACTCCCGTTACGCTCCAAGTACGCGGACCGGACCGCTATCCGGGAAGCGGTCCAAAAAAAAGGCGGGAAAGTAATTTACAGAAAAACGACTAGAGACACTCTCACCAAATATAAATTAGCTCATACTACATAACAATCCCTTTCATTCTCACAAATTTGATTGAAATTTCATTTAGCCATTTAGCCTTTAGACCTCTCCAAATACCGTGAGGTAAATTACTTCACAAAACACATCTGAACTGTTGGAATTGACAACCAATGAAAATGTTACTTTCATTTTCTACTTTTATTACCTGACATTTGATTGGTTATATACTTGAATATATATAAAGGAAGAGAAGAAAACACAGCCATTTTGACTACTACTTCTTGTTGTACAACACCTTTTAATAGCTTCCAAAAACTTCAACTTCTTTGTGAAGGTAAGATATAATTTTTAAAAACGAAATATATTGTGCACTATAACTTAATATAATAGAATTTTTCTGCTACGTATACACTATCCCTCTGTAGTAGTAATGTATTTAGATAGACTTCTCTGTTATAGTTATGAATGGAGTTAGGCTTGTCTTGGTTAAATCACATACACTTTTTTATAGTCCTATTTCCACTCTGATACTATACACTGCCAAAAGATAAATTCACTGATAAAAAATGACTATCTAAAATTAATCCCAACAGTGCCCTATCTCTACTAATATATATTTTCTTATTCAAAATTTCAGGCAAAATGGAAGGCGAACAACAAATTTCATTTTCGATTGAACTGAAGGAGAGCAGCCAAGACAAACTTGATGACTTTATGGATGACAGTAGAGACCACGAACTTCTACAATGTGTTGAAGCAGTAGACAACTTGCTTGAAAATGAAAAACAATTACACCCTATAATAAATTATGACATTTCTGACAATGAAATGTTAGAAAATTTAATAAAGTATGAAAAACAATGAAAATAACAAAAATAACTTTAAAAATAAAGACAACAAAAAAAAAAAAGAAAAAAAACCAAACAATTAACATACAGTCTTTGAAAAGTGTATCATTCTATTATCCTTATAGTACGCTGCCCAGAACGCTTTCCGGTTCGCGTACTAGACGCTCATCGCGAAAAAAAAAAATATATATATTTTTTTGGACCCTGCTGGGCCCTTTTAAAAACACCACATAAAACCTAGGGGGTCAGGGAGGATCTACTATGCCCCCTTATGGAAATTTCCCTCTTTGTTTTGGCCTCCTCTTGTCTCTCGATCCTACCGAGAGAGAAGATGGCGGCTGCACCGGACTGTTTAGAATGTTGACAAACACCGAAGAGCCAATCAGCTTTCCGTGCGCAAAGTTCCGATAAGCGAAAAGTACGCGAACCGGATCGCTGCCCGGACCGCTGTTACAGATATATATCTTGATTTAAACGTTAATTTCTCAAAATCCACTGGAGCACATATATTGAGACCTAGCAAAGGCACATCGGCCTAACAGTCCCTACAATTTTGCCAAGTTTCGTGCAAATCCATTCAGCCGTTCGGGCTAAAAGTGAGTCCAACCGCCCTATGGAAATTAACATGGGAAAAACGCGTTTTGGGACCCCCCTTTTTTCTCGGGCCCCCCTTGATGAAACCCCCCCAAATTTTCAAGGGCTGCTCAGAAACAAAATGTGCCATTTTCCTGAAAATTTCAGCCAATTCCGTCCACAAACGCCAAAGTTATTAGACATAGAATTTTCAGAAATCCCATAGGGAAAAAATCCTAACTATATATACCTACTGGCGACCGCCAGTAGGTAATATATATATATATATATATATATATATCTATATATATATATATATATATATATATCTATATATATATATATATTACCTACTGGTGATAGCCAGTAGGTATATATAGTTAGGATTTTTTCTCTATGGAACTTTTGAAAATTCTATGTCTAATAACTTTGGCGTTTGTGGACGGAATTGGCTGAAATTTTCAGGAAAATGGCACATTTTGTTTCTGAGCAGCCCCTGAAAATTTGGGGGGGGTCGTCAAGGGGGGGCCAAGAAAAAAGGGGGGTCCCAAAACACGTTTTTCCCATTCATTTTTCCATAGGGCGGTTGGCCTCACTTTTAGCTCGAACGGCTGAATGGATTTGCACGAAACTTGGCAAAATTGTAGGGACTGTTAGCCCAATGTGCCTTTGCTAGGTCTCAATATATGTGCTTCAGTGGATTTTGAGAAATTAACGTTTAAAAAAAGATATATATCTGTAACAGCGCTCCGGGCAGCGCTCCCGTTCGCGTACTTTTCGCGTAACGGAACTTTGCGATGCGAAGCTGATTGGCTCTCCGGTGTCTGTCAACATTCTAAACAGTCCGGAGCGGCCGCCATCTTGTCTCTCGGTAGGATCGAGAGACAAGAGGAGGCCAAAACGAAGGGGCAAATGAAGGAAAGGGGGCATGGTAGACCCCTTCTGACCCCCTAGGATTGATGAGGGGGATATTATAGAGCGACGCGGGGCCCAAAAAAAAAAAAATTCTGATTTTTTCGCCGTAGAGACGCGTCTTGGTACGCGAACCGGGCAGCTAACCGGGCAGCTAACCGGGAAGCTAACCGGCAGTGTATCGGGCGTCTGAGGAGTAGCTGATTGGCTGTCAACATTGTAAACAGTCCGGAGCGGCCGCCATCTTGTCTCTCGGTAGGATCGAGAGACAAGAGGAGGCCAAAACAAAGGGGGAAATGAAGGAAAGGGGGCAAGGTAGACCCCTTCTGACCCCCTAGGATTGATGAGGGGGATATTATAGAGCCACTTGGGGCCCAAAAAAAAAATTCCTATTTTTTCGCCGTAGAGACGCGTCTTGGTACGCGAACCGGGCAGCTAACCGGGCAGCTAACCGGGAAGCTAATCGGCAGTGTAACTGGAGTCTGAGGTGAAGCTGATTGGCTGTTAACATTGTAAACAGTCTGGAGTGGCCGCCATCTTGTCTCTCTGTGGGATCGAGAGACAAGAGGTGGAAAAAAAAAGGTGTAAATGAAGGAAAGGGGTAAGGTAGACTCCTCCTGAACCCCTAGGATTGATGAGGGGGCTATTAAAGTTCCCCGCGGGGCAAAAGAAAAAAAAAATTGCGATTGCGGTTTTGTTTGCGCTGCAGAGACGATTTGTCACGGTTATGCGATGCATCATGAGGCGTCTCACGGGCTACATGATACGTCACGTAATAAAGAATATATTTTACAGCTATAGATATTAGCTTTTAAAAAACCAATGAAATTCACTGAAAAAACCATAGGTTATAGACCATATATAGTTAGGAATTTGCATTTACAAAACCTTGAAAATTCAATGAAAAACCATAGGTTATAGACCATATATAGTTAGGGATTAGCATTTACAAAACCTTATATTACTCGCATAAAACCATTGAAATTCCATATATAGTTAGTTGCACTAACTATATATCGCGGACCCGCAATCCACTGCTAATGATGTCACATATTACATCATTCATGACATGGTCAGTGACATCACTGATGACATCACTGATGACATCTCAAATGACATCACTGATGACAACACCCAGTGACTGTATGTTTCTGTAAAGTTAAAATATGTCTTACATATTGAAGAATGAGTGGATGTATAAGTGTCTGGATGAAGGATTTAGTAGGTGCATGACTGACTGTATGAGAGAATGATTAAATGTGTCTCACTGAGTGCATGGGTTAGTGACTAAAGTGTCTTAATTTGGCAATCATTATATATGTTGTTCTGTAAACTGCTGCATGTTTAAATCAGTAGCTATATCAGTAACTATATGGGTTATTGAATGGTTGCCCAAGTATTTGTATGGGAGACTGAGTATGTGTGTGGGTGGCTGGGAGGTGTATGCCTCTGTGCATAGATGTGTGAGCAGTTGATTCCCTAGGTGTATGGGTTCAAAAGTGCATGTAGAAACAGCTGTATGGACAGTTGACTGTGTGCATGAGTGTATTGGTTAGTGAATGGATATCTCAGTGCTACATGTCAAAGTAAGTACATATGTAAAACACAGTCCATGTGAGAATTGACATATATAAATAACTGAACACAAGAGCCACTTAATGTGAGAGTGGCTGTATGGATCATTGTGATCTTGTATCAGGGATTGTATAAGAGAGTAAATATGTGTTAGTATATGTTTGAATAAGTAAGGTGTGTATAACTGTATAGTTGAGGAAATGGAGGTGTGATTGATTCTTTGCATGACTGACTAGGTGTGTGAGTAACTCCATGGATATATAGTTAGTGCAACTAACTATATATGGAATTTCAATGGTTTTGTGTGAGTAAAATAAGGTTTTGTAAATGCGAATTCCTAACTATATATGGTCTATAACCTATAGTTTTTTCAGTGAATTTTCAAGGTTTTGTAAATGCTAATTCCTAACTATATATGGTCTATAACCTATGTTTTTTTCAGTGAATTTTCAAGGTTTTGTAAATGCTAATTCCTAACTATATATGGTCTATAGCCTATGGTTTTTTCAGTGAATATATATATATACATACATATATAAACATATATCATCTGTATCTCTATATAAATACAAACATAAATGCATGCATACATATACTTATATGCATACAGATGCATGTTATTTACATGAAAGTTGAAAAAACACTAATAAAAGCAAAGCTAAAAAGCCACCTCATTACAAACAGAATGGCTTTAACTTAAACGAGGGCGAGATCTATTGCATTTTCAATGCTTGTTTACTTTGGTGCCATCAAGAAGGCATTCAGATGTGTCACACATTTGCCATAAATTCTGAATGTTAGCACTCTAGTTGCACATTAGATCACTGTAGTAAAGCTACTGCTCACCAGGGACGTCTGCTGCTGGTATTCAAAGTGCATGTTTCAGTCTGCATGTCAGAATTTTTTTAATGAAATAGAAGAGGATTTGAGAAGTCACTCAAAATGATCCCTAATTTTTCTTTCTGAAGCACTAATCATACTTGCTATGGCAAAATTAACCCCCTCATGTTGTTCCTTTTTAAATTGAGTGTTTTCAGACTTACCACTTCATTCCAATCAAGATGGCTTCTGGTGTGCCATACTTTTGTCATAAGTAAGACTGTTAGCGCTCTAATTGTTCTTTAGAACACTCTGGGACATTCTGTCATTGGGCTATACTTGGGGTACATCTGGTTGATATTTGGGCTACATTTAGGCTCTTTTGTCTCTGGTGGCCATCTTGGGAAACTGTATGTCAGAATTTTTTAATGAAATTGAAGAGGGTTTGAGAAGTCACTCAAAATGTGCCCTAATTTTTCTTTCTGCAGCACTAATCATAATTCATATGGCAAAATATACCCCCTCATTTTGTTCCTTTTTAAATTAAATGTTTTAAGAGTTACCAGTTTATTCCCATCACGATGGCTCCAGGTGTGCTATACCTTTGTAATAAGTAGGACTGTTAGCGCTCTAGTTGTTCTTTAGAACACTTTGGGACATTCTGTCATTGGGCTATACTTGGGCTACATCTGGGTGATATTTGGGCTACATTTGGGCTCTTTTGTCTCTGGTGGCCATTTTGGGAGACTGCATGTCAGAATGTTTTAATGAAATAGAAAAGGATTTGAGAAGTCACTCAAAATGTGCCCTAATTTTTCATTCTGCAGCACTAATCATACTTTCTATGGCAAAATATACCCCCTCATGTTGTTTCTTTTTACATTAAATGTTTTAAGAGTTACCACTTTATTCCAATCAAGATGGCTTCAGGTGTGCCATACCTTTGTAATAAGTAGGACTGTTAGCGCTCTAGTTGTTCTTTAGAACACTCTGGGACATTCTGTCATTGGGCTATACTTGGGCTACATCTGGGTGATATTTGGGCTACATTTGGGCTCTTTTGTCTCTGGTGGCCATTTTGGGAGACTGCATGTCAGAATGTTTTAATGAAATAGAAAAGGATTTGAGAAGTCACTCAAAATGTGCCCTAATTTTTCATTCTGCAGCACTAATCATACTTTCTATGGCAAAATATACCCCCTCATGTTGTTTCTTTTTAAATTAAATGTTTTAAGAGTTACCACTTTATTCCAATCAAGATGGCTTCAGGTGTGCCATACCTTTGTAATAAGTAGGACTGTTAGCGCTCTAGTTGTTCTTTAGAACACTCTAGGAGGCTGCAGTAGAACACAAAGGAATCAACTGACAGTCTCTGTCCTTGTTGGATGTACATGTTTTACTGAGAATGTCAGACTTCATTTTCACATGACTGAGAAAGATAATGTGAATTTACAGAAAATATGCTTTCAGTTTAGCTTATAGATCCCCTTCCAAACCACTGTGGGAAAATCATGAGATATTAGTTTTCTTTCAAACAATATTCATGATATCACAGCAGAAGGTTTTTTCACATGGTAAAATCACCTTAGAACCCACCACAATTCCTAAAACGAGTATGGTACCATCAACAAATGATTTATAATGTAACTAAAGTCCTAAAACCCTCTATTAACTACAATGCTTTTTAATGAGGTGCTATCATGTATATTGGTCCCAAGATGGCTGCCAACACTTCTTGGATGAAGTGCTGACAGCCAATCAGATCAGATGTGTGGTTAGGCTCCGCCCAGATATATATCTTTTTTTGAACCTAAATTACTCAAAATCCACTGGAGCACATATATTGAGACCTAGCAAAGGCACATCGGGCTAACAACAACAATAGAAGGGGGCTCCCCGTAGGGTTTCTTAGTGATATAGGCAGGCCAAGGGGTACATAGGGAGCACCAAGAGGGCTCTAAAGATTCGCATGCAGGAACATAGAAGAGCGATTTTAAATGAAGATGTTAAATCACCAATCTTTGTGCATATAAAAAAATGTCATGAGGGACAAAAAGATTTCAAGTTCCATGGTCTCCAAAAAATTGAACCCAGTGTAAGAGGGGGAGACTGGGAATTAAATATCAGGAAAGAGGAAGTAAGATGGATTAGTCGTTGCAGAAGTGTGAAAGAAGGGTTAAACAGCGATTCAGAAATGCATTACTTTTTATAGGACTATTCAGCAGTCTTCAATAAATGCACTCAGCCGTTATAAGATGACCCCCACTTCTTTTCTTATGAACAGTGGTAAAAGGGCGATCTCTTTTTAATGCAACACTGGTTAAAGTAAATCTGGAGAAAACATGTATCCAACTCCAATTGGTTTAGAGAGGAGATGGGCAACACATCAATAATGAGGGTGTGCTAGTGAATAACAGATGAATGTGGAATAAGACATATATGGTACAAATTCGTGGATTTCAACTATTCCCTTAATATTAATTTCAATACTAAAAGTGACTTTGTGACTTGGATATTGTATTGTTTACATATAGGTTGAACGTACCAATTAGGTGGTTGGTTACATTTATATTTCAGCCAGCAGGGCTACCCCTCTTTTGGAATGTTTTCAAGAGATAGGGATCGAGGATACCTAATATAAGCACTTTTTTGTCCAATTAATAGTTATTTTTTGTTCATATCCACGAGGTATATTACCTATTAATTGCTGGTCTTTATTAATAATATATGAGCATGCAACAAACTCAGTTGCTATAGAAATATTGTTTGGCCAATGCGCAACTCTGATAGAGCTAGTCATTATGAATGCACTAGAAACCGGATACCATTTTTAATTTCCGGTCGCTAGTCGGACTGAACCTTCAGTCGCAATATATACTCAAAGTTTGAAGTAGATCAGACGGAAACACTACCAGGATTTCCGCCGTATGCTCGACGGGAAAAACGCAATACAACATGAGGACCTTGGAGAGAACAACACGGATAGACCAGCTTGCCACTTTTCCATTGAATTTCATTGGACTAAAACTAAACCGGAAATACTATATGCATTTCCGCGGTAGACTAAGCGGAACATGTTTTTTCCTTTTTGCTAATAGGCAACGTAATATGCGGACGTTATAGGGAACCGTGAACAATGATTGTACTGCGCTTTGGCGCGAAATCAGTCACACGCTGATTGGTTACAGAACGATTTAAATAACGCTGCTCACAGTCCTTCCATTGTCGACTCTTTACCAGGCGGGTCGTCATGGAGTACGGATGCGAGTGAAACCTGATATTTAGAAACGGAGGTAGGTTATGGCTAGAGATTTTCTCTCACGCTCGAGGGCTCATTGTTATTCGGGGCATAGTTTTTGTAAATAGGAATCCCTGTCTTTTTGCCTTTAGATTGATTAAAAACATTTGGGACGCCGCTTAAGCAAGGAATGGACTTCTTGGATGTAATTTGATTGGTAGGATTCATTTTCTTGTGGGGCTCCTGGGTAAAATGTGGATGCTTTGGAACTCGTTGCTATTAGGAGCTCTAAATAACTAACACAATTGCTTATGGCAGTAGAGAGTTTTACAATTTTACCTCTCTTTAAATGGAAATTTAACCTCCATTTGATAATCAAAACTAACCTGCCACATCATAAAATAGATTTTCCTTTTGTGTTCTCTTTATTCAGATTCTTTGATATGAGATATTTACAAGTTATAGTTACTGGAGATCCCAAAAGACGCATCCATTTTCAACTTCTTAATTTATAAGGAAGAGTCTCATGATAAACATATTCTCACTTGACTTCAAGGTGAGCAGTTATAATGGAAAGGGGCGACCACTCGGCTCCCCCGAACGTATGGTTGGATGCCCCGATCCCCCCGGGAAGCCATTTTTGGGCGGGGGCGTGGCTCAGCTAGTATGCCCGAAGCGGCGTAGCTGGGGCGCGCCATTTCCCGCCCAAGAGGGGTTGTCCTAGACGCCTACACCGAAGACCACGCCCAGTAGGCATACTGGAGGAGGGTACACGCCCTCCCGCAGAAGAATAAATAGAGCGGGAATCCGAAGAAGCGTCCTCTTGTTCCTGTGCTCTGAAGGCTGCACCCACTCGTTGCTCGTGAGCCCTCGACAGAACAAGCAGCAATTTTGAGAACTTGTAATCTTGTTGTTTCTCTTTCAGTTACTTGGAGTTCGGAGAGTCCAGGTCCTCGTCGACGACTAAGAGCGGAATACTCGAAACCATGGCTGGCAAGAAAGCAGGAAAGGGTTCCGAGCAGGATAAGGTGGTGCGCCTATTGTCGAACCGGATGGCTTGCATGGACCGAAAACTCGGACAAGTCCAATCGATCGGTAGAGGTTTGGCGGAGGTCAAGAAACAGCTGGCTGCGCTGAGCAACCCGGGTCATCCTAAGAAGGTAATAGGCCCGGCCTTGCCGGGAGTCGTCCCTGGGGGTAGAGGGAAACGGGTCAAGAAGAGGGCGTTTTCGGGGGAGGTCCCTGTTCCAGAGGTACCCCCAGTCGCCCCCCTCGGGCCGACAGACCACCTGGCACCAAACCCAGATATAGGTCAGCCGATCCCGGTTGTGATTACTCCCGCTAATGAGGAGGATATGCCTCCCGAATTGGCCACCCAGTTGGCAGCATGGCTCAATAAGAAGGCAGGGGGTGCAGTGGCACCGGGAGACACGGCCGAAGAGGCCAAGCGACTAATCGAGCAATTGCGGCAGTCGAGAGATGCCGCAAAGGCGAATCTTCCTCTTATTTCCCCACAGGTGGCACTGGTGGGACCTGCAGTTGGTCACGAGAAAATGGCGGGAACAACGGCCGAACTGGGTAAGCTCGCTTTGCCAATGGCAGGGGAGGGTTCATTACCCTCAAGGCGGGAGAAGGTGGCACAGCACATCCCTATGGCCACAAAAGAGTTAATATGGGGAGACAAATATGTCAACATGTTTTCATTATTAACTGACCATCGCGAGATGGAATATGCTAAAACCCAGAAAGATTTGTGGCACCCGAGCGTCTGGCGCGCCAATATGGTGGAATTCAGGGTGGATGAGACAATGACGAACTGGGTTAAGGCCTTTTCTATATTTACTGCAGTTATGGGGGAACGTAAACCCAAGGTGTTGACTGAATTGTCTTGCTATCAAAATCGTATTATGGATTTTTATGCAATGTATGAGGAGGAGGAATGGAAAGGTTATAACATGAAATTCCGGAAAGTGAAAGAATATGATGCTTCTCTAACATGGGATTGCCTTGACTCGGTGCCATGGCACAAGCAGCTCCTGCCAGGGGCGGCGGGAACATCCTCGCCGGGTGGGAGCAGGTCAGGGGTCGTCCACCAAAAGCCCGCGGTGCCCTTTCGAGCGGGCACCGTTGGGGATTACCAGCCGAAAACCGGCGGGAATGGCGGCAAGCGGGGGGTCTGTTGGGGCTTCAATCGAGGCAACTGTAACAGACCGGAGGGAACATGTAGGTTCAAGCATGTGTGTGCGGGCTGTGGAAATTTCTCACACCCGGAGAGTTCATGTAGATCTAAAAATAGCGGGACGGGAGGAAAAGGAGGGTCCAAGCAGGAGTGAGGTAGAACGTTGTCACCGATTGCCTACACCCGTTGATCTCATGGCTATGACTCCTTGGTTGAACAAATACCCTGATCATGTATCCGCTGGGGTGTTGAGGAAGGGATTCTTACACGGCTTCCACATCCCGGCGGGGGATTTTCGGGGGGACTCCTTTTGTAAAAACCAGTTATCGGTACAGCACAACCCAAGCATGGCAGAGAGAAAAATTGCAAAAGAAGTCAGCTTAGGGCGAGTAGCAAGGCCTTTCCATCGCCCGCCGGTGGCGGAGTTCATCTGTTCCCCGTTAGGGGTTGTCCCGAAAAAAGACCCAGGGGAGTTTAGACTTATTCATAACCTGTCTGCTCCAAGGGGTTCCTCGGTGAACAAGGCCATTGACCCAGAAGTTTGTTCAGTGCGGTATGCATCGTTCGATGATGCCGTGGTCATGTTAAATCGCCTGGGCCCCGGGGCGCTGATGGCGAAATCAGATATCGAATCGGCGTTCCGGTTGCTCCCGGTACACCCACAGGTTCAGCGCTTGCTAGGTTTTGCATTTCAAGGGAGTTATTTCATCGATAAATGCATGCCTATGGGTTGCTCCATTTCTTGTGCCTATTTTGAAATGTTCAGCTGTTTTTTGGAGTGGGCATTTACCGAGGCCACAGGGCATAGGCATGTTATGCACTACCTTGATGACTACCTGTTCTTAGGAGCAGCCGGCGATACGAAATGTACGCAGGCGCTGCATGACTTCTGCATCCTCATGAGGGAGTTTGGAGTCCCATTGGCACCAGGGAAGACGGTTGGACCATCTACTTCACTGGAGTTTCTGGGAATTGAGCTCGATTCGGTGAAGGGATGTTTCCGCTTACCGACGGAAAAAGTGGCCAAGTTTAGGGCTGCCTTAACGCAATGCCTGGCCAGGGAGATGGTGACCCTACACCAGTTACAACAAATGGTGGGTCAGCTTAACTTTGCTTTGAGGGTGATACCAATGGCCCGCCCCTTCTCACGCTCTATTACACAAGCTATGGTTGGTCTCAGAGAGGGGCACCACCGTACGAGACTGTCGGCAGTGGTTCGCCAGGATATGCGCATTTGGTTGGCATTTCTGGCGGACTTCAACGGTCGAGTCATGTGGAACAAGCCGCCAGCGTCTTCAGAAGAACTAGGTTTGTGGACTGACTTAGCTGGGAGCGTGGGATTCGGCGCCATCTTGGGTAATCGATGGTCGGCGCAAACATGGCCGACGTGGTGGCATTCCAGCGGTCTCACAGGTAACATTGGGTTCCTGGAGTTGTTCCCCATTTGGGTTGCTCTGATGGCATGGCCTGACGACTTCAGGGACCGATCAGTGGTGTTTTGGTCTGATAATATGACTGTTGTTGAATGCATTAACCAACAGGCAGCACGCTGAAAATGGATCTTGAGATTGTTAAAAGAAGTTGTGCTGCGTTGCATGAAATTGAATGTACAGTTCAGGGCGAAACATGTGCCAGGCGTACTGAATCATGCAGCTGATGCACTCTCTCATTCACATATGCAGGCGTTCAGGGGTTATCTACCTACAGCGGACCTAGTGGCGGCACCATTCACCGAAGCACTATGGCTAATCGGTGCCCCGGATTACAAGACCTCGTGGCAGCGAGCTTAGCCCCCAGGACAAGGAAGGCATACGAAGGAGCGTTTCGTTCCTATTGCACATTTTTGGGTCCCACAGGGAGTCAGAGCTGGAGGCAGGAGGAATCCTTCCTGGCGTTCCTGGTAGCGCTGCACAGAGAAGGCCGATCAGCGGCAACGGCCAGTAGGCATAGGGCGGCCATTTCATTCATGGCGCAAGTGCATGGCATAAAAGACCCAACGGATTCCTTTTTAGTTAAAAAGGCCCTTCGCGGCTGGCAGCGCCTTGAGGGTCGCAAGCAGGATGCGAGGCGCCCGATTGGCTTGCACAGGTTGTCTCTACTCGTAGCGAAACTAGACGAGACGTGCTCCTCCCATTTCGAAGCAGTTCTGTTCCGGGCAGCCTTCGCATTAGCATTCCATGGGGCTATGCGGGTGAGTGAACTGGTCGCAAGGAATAAGACAGACGTTGAGGGAGGCTTGTGCAGGGATCATGTCCAAATTAGGGGTGATTCGATGGTGGTCTCGATAGCCAGGTTCAAGACCGACCAGGCGGCTATGGGAAATAGCGTTGTCGTGCAGCGCGCGCGAGTGTCCCCCACGTGCCCGATAAAGTGTATAGAGCAATACCTGGCACTAAGGGCGGTTACATGGGGGGGAGTTTGCTAAGGCACAAGGATGGCACCCCACTGACGAGGTTTCAGTTTCAGAGGGTGCTAGCACTGACAATCGCTGCTGCGGACATGGACCCGGGCAATTTTGGGACCCACTCCTTAAGGATAGGGGCTGCTACTGAGGCTACAGCCGGGGGTCAGAGTGCGGAGGAAGTGAAAAAGTTGGGACGATGGTCCTCGAATTGCTTCAAAAGGTATGTGCGATTGCACATGTTGTAAAGATCAATTGACATGCACTCACGCTTCTTGTCTTTTGTTTGAATTACAGTTTTGCGCGCCTGTCACGCGGGGCGGAATTTGCAGTCGACCCGGCACCAGGAGACCAGCGGTCAAGGATCACTGACTGGAGAGAGAGTGGTATGGGTCGTGGGCCACTCATATGTGAGGCGCGCCGGGGACGTATTCAAAGCAGGTGACGTGACTCACGCAGCTGGGGAATACGGGAACAGAGTGGCCTTCCATGGGAAAGGCGGGCTCTGTTTTGACCAATTCGAATCATTTTTTGAGGGTCTCTTAGGGCGGCAAAGGTCATCGCCATCTGTAGTCATAGTACACCTGGGGGGCAATGACTTGGTGACACTGGGTAGACGAGTGTTGTTTGAACAAATTTTGTCTGCTTTTAGCTGGTTGGCTAAAAGAATCCCGGGGTGCACGATTGCCTGGTCCCACATGATTCCCAGGAAGGTATGGCGGGGGGGGCCTTTCGGTGTCAGCACTGAACCATTCCTTGAAAAGGGTTAACAATAAAATTGGTAAATTGCTTCGCTCTTCGCAGCTGCATAGCATTCCTCACGGGTGTATTCGGGGTGATCTCATGTATCTGAATGATGGGGTGCACCTGTCCAGGGAGAGGAATGATTTACTTATAGGAGACTTCAGAGCATGGCTAAGGGGTTTGAGGAAACATGACCTTTAGGAAGAGTAGGGGGGGCCGGATAATCGGTCAACTATCGGGCCTGTGGCGGTAAGGTCATGATCGGTGAGCAGTAATTTCAAGGTCCCTAGAGGGGGGCGCCACCCAGAATGGATGGGAGCGCCCGAGGGGAGGCAGCCATTGGCCCCTCCCACGGGGAGGCGGCACCCACTAAGGATGGGTCGCCTAGGGGGAGACGGCCATAGGCCCCTCCCAGGGAGGGGAGGCGGCTAGATGCCCCTCCTACTAATTTCCCGGGGGCCGGATATCCGCGACAGCGGATAGAGAGTGTGGGGATGGGGGGGAGTCCACGCTGTCCTTCCTACAGATACCTCACACGGGAACTCGGACGACCTTTAAGATGGCGTCGAGTGGAAAGGGGGCCCCCACCACGACAAGGGAAGTTACAGTTAGCAACGAGGGTAGAGGCCTCTGCGCATGCGCCACTCACACCGTGAGGGCGAGAGTTTTGGTAGTAGGGATCTGACACCGGTTAAGACCTTGCCGTTGGCCCGTAATGCTAGGATGTACAATTTTAATTTAGAATGTATGCATTTGCAGGATGTTAGACTCGGCTAGGAAACCTTTGTATTAGAGATCTGTTAAGGTTAGCCAAAGAACATGTCTTCATCAAAATGTATAAATGTAAAATTGTACATAATTATGAAAAATGAAACTTTTATTTATGTTTTAAATTTTGTTTCATATTTTAATAAATACGGCCGGGAGGGTGACTCTCTCCCGCCTTCCAAAAGTTCAAACCTGTGTCCGACTTCTCCCATCCTTGGGGATTGTGTTTAAGCATGGGCGAATTTTGCGAATCTCGCATTCGCGAATTTTGCGGATTTGCGAACTCGCAATCCGCAAAATCCGCGAATTCTCGCGAATTTGCAGATTTTTTTTTTTTTGTGTTCGCGCGGGTTTCTGCCAGGTCGCGTGGGTTTTTGTACAATTTTGCAAACGCGAACTTACCTGTCGGGTAGCAAGTTTTGCGAACTTGTTGTTTCTACGTGTCCAGCCTGTTTGGGACACTATTCTTCATCACTGCCACCCTCTGTCACCACATGCCACCCTCTGGCTCACCCATGCCACCCTCTGTTTCATCACAGCACCCTCTGGTTGTCCAGTGTACATTATTGTGGCAAAGCAAAGCACACCTTCCCTGCCTCAAGTGACCTGAATTAATTTGGGGCTGATTAATGTGTCACAGAATATTTTTTTAGCTGGCACCTGCTTCCTTAGTGCTTCCTGATTAGTGATCTTTTGCACTTGCTAAGTGCTTTCATTGTTGCAAAATTAGTTACAACACCTGCCCTGCCCCAACTGACAATAATGAATTAGGGGCTGATTAATGTGTCACTGGATTTGAACTTCCAGCCTGGCTCCTGCGTGTCTCCCTTAGCTGTAATTCAGGACATTTGTGGCATATGTGTAACTATTCTGAGGGTCAGAGCAGGGTCACATAATAGTTGCAAGTAGGCGACTGAACTCTGGAGGGGCCCCTCAGGAAGCACTACAGGAAATGGCTACTAATGATGAGCTTGAACTTTTGAACCTGGTAAGTAGTTTCAGTTTTGCTAAGATCGTATTTCTGCAATTTAGCGCTTATTCGCGGGGCGTGAAGTTGAACTGGGAAGCCGCGAACTCACGCGAACAGTGCGAGCAAGCCATAAAATCCGCTGCTCGTGGATTTGCGGATTTTGCGGGAAATTCGCGAATCTTGCGGATTGCGAATTTACCGAAAATCCGCGAGCGGAACGGATTTTCCGCCCATACTTAATTGTGTTGGGAGGGGGTGGCGGGCATCCGGGCCATATGGAAAGGGGCGACCACTCGGTCCCCCCGAACGTATGGTTGGGTGCCCCGATCCCCCCGGAAAGCCATTTTTGGGTGGGGGGCGTGGCTCAGCTGGTATGCCCGAAGCGGCGTAGCTGGGGCGCGCCCTTTCCCACCCAAGAGGGGTTGTCCTAGACACCTACACCGAAGACCACGCCCAGTAGGCGCACCGGAGGAGGGTACACGCCCTCCCGCAGAAAAATAAATAGAGCGGGATTCCGAAGAAGCGTCCTCTTGTTCCTGTGCTCTGAAGGCTGCACCCACTCGTTGCTCGTGAGCCCTCGATGGAACAAGCAGCAATATTTACCCACCCACCAGCCCCTTATGGCAATGTTTGTTTTCAAATAAAGTTTTGCTGAGATAGGCCTTTTTTCCTTTGTAGAAAAATAAAGGAATGTTTAAGATAAGGATGTGACTTCTGCCTGTAGGATAATGTTTTTCCTGGTAGGAGCGAGCAGTCGATGACACATCGAGACGATGTCAGAATTTTCTTCCTTAGTAGGTAAACAACTGTCGTATTTATTTTGGTCGGGCGGTAAGGTCATGATCGGTGAGCAGTAATTTCAAGGTCCCTAGAGGTGGGCGCCACCCAGAATGGATGGGAGCGCCCGGGGGGAGGCGGCCATTGGCCCCTCCCATGGGGAGGCAGCACCCACTAAGGATGGGTCGCCTAGGGGGAGACGGCCATAGGCCCCTCCCAGGGAGGGGAGGCGGCTAGATGCCCCTCCTACTAATTTCCTGGGGGCCGATATCCACGACGGCGGATAGAGAGTGTGGGGATGGGGGGGAGTCCACGCTGTCCTTCCTACAGATACCTCACACGGGAACTCGGACGACCTTTAAGATGGCGTCGAGTGGAAAGGGGGCCCCCACGACGACAAGGGAAGTTACAGGTGGCAACGAGGGTAGAGTCCTCTGCGCATGCGCCACTCACACCGTGAGGGCGAGAGTTTTGGTAGTAGGGATCTGACACCGGTTAAGACCTTGCCGTTGGCCCGTAATGCTAGGATGTACAATTTTAATTTAGAATGTATGCATTTGCAGGATGTTAGACTCGGCTAGGAAACCTTTGTATTAGAGATCTGTTCAGGTTAGCCAAAGAACATGTATTCATCGAAATGTATAAATGTAAAATTGTACATAATTATGAAAAATGAAACTTTTATTTATGTTTTAAATTTTGTTTCATATTTTAATAAATACGGCCGGGAGGGTGACTCCCTCCCGCCTTCCAAAAGTTCAAACCTGTGTCCGAATTCTCCCATCCTTGGGGATTGTGTTGGGAGGGGGTGGCGGGCATCCCGGCCATATTATATTGTTTAACATTCCAGATGGGGGGCAGAGCCAGCTGGCTACACTTGAGAATTAATTTATTCTCCTTTACACATGGCAACTATGCATTGAATAGGCATATAATGTTTTCTTTTTGCTATTGAATGTATGTACATAGAGTTCTGTCAGAGGTCTTAATTGATTCATTTTTCTGTTGAATAGAATGTCAAATAGGCAGGCTCGCTCTGATAAAGACTTAAGAGTGCTGACAGTGAGCGACTGGAAAATCATTGGGAAATGTTTTATGTATTAGAAACCTTTTCAGCTAGCAAGCTAGAAACTAAAGTGGAATGTTATTTTATTATTAACAGTTAGTTATAGTTTTCTTTTTTTCTTTCACTTTTCACAGCCCTGATGATGTCCCTGTGAGGACGAAACGTGTAGGCTGTATGCTGTAAAATAATATACTTGACCAACCTTGTAAGTGACTGTTTTTGGATTTAAGAAAATAAGAACAAATAAAAATCAAACAAGAAGAAGCAAAGCCTGCTTTGAAGAGTTTTTTCCTTTGAGAATGAACTGTGTCTACATTGGGCCTTTTGAAAATATATTTCTGAATATATGATACTCCTTGGTTTTGTGTATCACTTATATATATATCAATACTCACATATACTAGATTAAAACATATGTCGTTACTGATACTGAAAATCTTGGAAAAGCACGTTCAGTCGGTGCTCACCAACTTTTTGGAGTCTCATGAGATCTTGCACGACTCCCAGTCAGGCTTCCGCTCAAACCGCAGCACCGAGACCGCGCTCCTTGAGGTTTCGGAAACCATCAAAGGGGTGCTGGATTCCGGGGGCAAAGTTATGCTGGTGTTGTTGGACCTGTCGGCGGCCTTCGACACCGTCCCCCATGAGGGCCTGCTCGCAAGACTCTTTGAGATTGGCCTGCGGGGGACGGTGCTCAAATGGTTTTCTTCCTTCCTGGCCGGCCGCCGGCAAACGATCTGGACATCATCTGACACCGCTGTAATGCCGCCTTTGGGAGTCGGGGTCCCTCAGGGCTCTATTCTGAGCCCGACCCTTTTTAATATCTATATGACCCCTTTGGCGGCGGTGGCGGAGTCTTTTGGTGCCCGGATCGTGTCGTATGCCGACGACACTCAGCTCCTCTTCTCATGTGAGAGGGGGGCTGACTTTGACGGGGAGAGTATCCAGAATTGCCTTGGGGCTGTGTTCGCATGGTTCCAACTGCACAGCCTCAAGTGCAATTCCGATAAATCGGAGGTTCTCTTCTTCGGGTGCGATTCGGAGCCCAGCTGGCAGGCCTGGTGGCCCATCGACATGTTCCCTCCGTCCGGCTCTTCTCCCATGGCTAAAAACCTGGGGGTTAAGATGGACAAGGGGCTGACGATGAAAGCCCAGATTCTGGGGGTAACTGGCACTTGTTTTGGCTTGCTAAAAATGTTGCGGAAGTTTCTGCCTCTCTTGTCCGAGGATCACAAGAGGCTGACGGTGCAGGCCCTGATAGGCTCCAGGCTGGATTATGCCAACAGTCTGTACCTGGGCCTACCAGAGTATTTGCTGCAGAGGCTTCAAGTGGCACAGAACGCGGCGGCCAGGGCCATTTTTGGCCTAAGTAGACGCACCAGCGCCTCTGGGTTGTTGGTGAAGCTACACTGGCTACCCATCCGCAAACGGATTGCCTTTAAGGCGCTGACCCTGGCCTATAAAGCTCTCCATGCGGTGGGAGCCAAACATCTTCGAAAGAGACTCACTTTCTACCACCCTACTCGCGCGTTGAGATCGGAATCTTTACTTCTTGCGGCTGTTCCGCGTGTGAGGAGGGCTCGCCTAGGTGGCCGCTCCTTCAGTCTTCTGGCCCCACAGATGTGGAATTCTTTACCGCTCCCTTTGCGGGGGGCGACCAGTCTTCTTGAATTTAGGAAAGGCCTCAAAACCTGGCTGTTCTCTCAATAGGTTTGCCTGTAGCCCTGTTTCTTTTGTGGACTTTTATCTGTTTTTATCTGTGTTGTGTTATTCTGAAACCAGTTTCACCTTACCTAAAGCGCCGGGATTCTCTTTTTGAGTAACCGTTGCGCTATACTAAATAAAAAAATAACATAACATAACATAACATAACATAACATAAAGACAATAGTGAGACAATTGTTTACTCACTAACACACACATGTACACACTCATCCATCCATACAGTCCTGTACATATGCTGTCTTCAAAACACATACAAACAGTGAGTCAGTCACCAACCCATACAGCCACTTATACACAAAGTGAAACACTGATATATACATTTCAATATTTAAAAGTTACTCGCTAATATATGTATTCACTAAGATACAGTTAATAAGCCAGTTAACCAATCAATTTAAAAAAAATATATATTCATTAAAACACTTATTTAAACATTTATTCATCCATCGACCTTTACAAATACATATATAAAACATATTGATATTTCAGAAAGACACACATTCACTGGATGGTGTCATCAGTGATGTCATGAATGATGTCACTGGCCATGTCATGAGTAATGTAATATGTGACGTCATCAGCAGTGCATTGCAGGCGCACAAGTTATAGTGAGCCCAACTAACTATAACGTGGGAATTTCAATGGTTTTATGTCAGTAAAATTTCCAGCTAACTATAACTGGTGTCAAACCTATGGTTTTTTCAGTGAATTTTATAGGTTTTTTAAATGCTAATTCCTAACTATAACTGGTGTGAAACCTATGGTTTTTTTCTGTGAATATATATATTCATTGATAAAACCATAGATTTCAGCCACGTTATAGTTAGGAATTAGCATTTAAACCACATTAGAAATTCACTGACAAATACATAGGGTTCACCCATGTTATAGTTACCTAGACATTTCTCTCATACAAAACCATTGAAATTCCTCTGTTTTAGTTAGTTCAGCTAACTATAACTCGCGCGCCCGCAATGAACTACTGATGATGTCACATATTACATCACTCATGACATGGTCAGTGACATCACTGATGATATCACTGATGACATCTCAAATGACATCACTGATGACATCACTGATGACATCATCCGGTAAATGTGTGTCTTTCTGAAAAATAAATATTTTTTATATATGTATATCTAAAGGTCGATGGAACAATAAATGGGTAAATAAGTGTCTAAATGATTGTTTTCTTGGGGTAAAAATGATTGTATAACTGGCTTATTAAGTGTATCTTACTGAATACATGTATTAGCGAGTAATGTGGAAATATATAAATATCTGTATCAGTGTCTCACTTTATGTATAAGTGGCTGCATGGGTTGGTGAGTAGCTGTATGAGTGTCTATATCGGCTATTAGGTGATTTTTCAGTATCAGTATGAGTGTCTGTATGGTTTGGTGGGGGGTATTACTTAGCGCATAGATGCATGAATGACTAACTCACTGTATGTGTTTTGAAGACAGCATGTGTGCAGGACTGTATCAATGGATGAGTGTGTGTATGAGTGTGTTAGTGAGTGAACGGCTGTCTCAATAGTATCTTTATATGTTTTAAACTAGTATATGTGAGTATTGACGTATATAAGTGAGTATATGTAAGAGTGTGACAGATTGGAAGAGTTCCTATATAAATAAGTATATGTTTCTATAAGTGGTTGTTTAAGAGAATAAGTATGTGTATGTTTCTGTAGAAGTAAGTGTAGTGGTGTGTGTATAGCTATATATGCAAGTAAATAGATGTTTGATAGTTTATTTGCATGTGTGAGTATGTTTGTGAGTAACTCTATGGATTAGTATTGTGTGTAACAGAATATATAGGTGTATGAGTACATATGATGAGTGAGTACATGTGACTATATTGAACTGTTGGTGAATGAGTGGATGCGTATTCAGATGTTGGAATTAATGAACAGGTTGTTGTAACTGGTATTAGTATCTCCATTGTTTTGACATTTTTTGTTTCTATTTTTCAATGTGTGTATCAAAGGTTATATTACCCTGAGAGGAGGTCTCCCACTCTTTCACAAGGATATTGTCATTAGTGATGTCATCAGTGATGTCATTTGAGATGTCATGAGTGATGTCACTGACCATGTCATGAGTGATGTAATATGTGACATCATCAGTATTGCATTACGGGTGCGCGAGTTATAGTTAAATGAACTAACTATGACGGAGGAATTTCAATGGTTTTGTATGAGAGTAATGTCCATCTAACTATAACATGGGTGAAACCTATGGTTTTTTCAATTAATTTCTTGTTTTTTAAATGCTAATTCCTAACTAAAACGTGGCTGAAACCTATGTTTTTTTCTGTGAATTTCTAAGGTTTTTTAAATGCTAATTCCTAACTATAACGTGCCTGAAACCTAAGTTTTTTTCAGTGAATTTCTAAGGTTTTTTAAATGCTAATTCCTAACTATAACGTGCCTGAAACCTAAGTTTTTTTCAGTGAATTTCTAAGGTTTTTTAAATACTAATTCTTAACTATAACATGACTTAAACCTATGTTTTTTTCAGTGAATATATATATATATATATTACCTACTGGCGGTCGCCAGTAGGTAGTTATAGTTAGGATTGTTTTCCATAGGAAATCCTCAACATTCTATTTGGAATAACTTTGGCCCTGGTTGAAGAATCTTAGCGAATTTCTCAAAGAAGATGGCTCGGTCCGCTGCGCTCCTTCCCTAAAAGTTTGGGGGGGATTGGTCAAGTGGGGGCTGAGATAAAAGGGGGGTCCCAAAACGTGTTTTCTCCATGTTATTTTCCATAGGACCTTTAGACTCGGCTACAGGTCGAACGGCTGAATGGATTTATAAGAAATTTGGCAAAACTGTACAGTCCGGCTCGCAGATTACGCTTTTTTTGGAATGGTGTAAATCCGTTCAGTAGTTGCTGAGGAAATTAAAGTTAAAGTCAATTATATATCTATACGCACGGACGGGTGCGCACTCAAGCGGCTACGCGCGCGAGCGGAATTTTGCTGCGTGACGTCTGTTAACGTTCGATTCGAAGGAAATCAGGAAGTGTTGACCACCATTTTGTCATTGAGAGTAAATATATTGTTGATTTCAAAGCGTTGAAACATGGAAAGGGGAGAAGGTAGAGATTGTTTTGCTGCATAGGTTTTCTCAGGGTGTGCAGTAAGGCCCTTAAAGGCGAAAATATATATATATATATATTTTTTTAAAGTTGCGTGGTGCGCGCACTCGGTCGCGCACACCTATTTACAAGAGTGTGAAAATGGAGATAAATCAGAAGTTTGAGTGCTTTGATATAAGGTGGCTCTGAAAAGAGCCCTTGTGTTAATTGAGTTTTTTCTGCATTTATAAGTAAGTACCAATGCAGAGCCTGATGTTGCAGAGGAAGATTCTGTTTCCCTCATCCGTGAAATGAACACCATCTCTCCTATAGATGTGTTGCATGTGGTAACACAAGTCGTTGTGGTAAATAGAACCCATGCTATAATCTCTGAGGAATGCAGAAACAGATTTATTTACATGTCTCCTTGCTTTCTCAATTTGTGCACAATGTTGATTGGACCAATTCCATTTCTGTCTTTAGCATATATTGGAATATACCAAGGCAGTTCGAGGAAAAAGTGTCATCAGTTGTTGAAAGGTGTCTTTTAGAAGCATTTCCAGACCTACCCCAGTCAATGTGCCTAGATCGTTCCCACCACATTCCACAATTATAAGGTCTGGTTCTGGGAGATGCATAAAAGTTTTCACCAATGGGATTAATTGGTGACATCTCAATTCTCTTTGGCCAATCCACGTTATTTGCACATTTGGCAAATGAAGGTTGGAAATTCGTCTGCTTGCTGCATATTTTCCAGTCCAGTGAATATAGCTGTGTCCTAAAAGCCAAACCTTCATTTTCAAGGCAGATGCACTCGTACTCCGATGGGTTCTGGAAGTGGAATGGCAGTTAGAAGCTGAAAGTCAGGATAAAAAAATGGATGAGGCTTGGTGTGGTTAAAAAACAAAAAATGATTGGTTGATTCTAATACGTGAAGATTGAAGACTACGTTGCATGTTAATGTTATGTAAAACTAAAAGTACTATTGGGTGTGAAAAAAATGACATGTAACAGAGCTGTGGATAGGCAGGTGTTTTTGGAAGGAAAACTGTGTTGTTACTTTGCTGTACAATGTTGAGATATGAACTTTTGACCTGTGCCTTCAGCCAGGTGTAGAACGAGGTGTTACCATGGAAACAGCCAGAGATGGCAGTGGGTGATGGGTGCCTTTTATGTGACATTGAAAATATTGTGAGGGAGAACCAACTGAAATGTAAATGCTTACGTTACGTGCTCCGCGCCGCGCCGCGGATTGCTTCCGGGAAGCTGCGCTTCGCGCCTCGCGCACCGGAGCACTTCCGGGTGCGCTAACGCGGCGCGTCATATGACGCATTACGCAACAACGCGATACGTCGTTGGGGCTCCACCGGAACTGATCGTATTGGTAGTCTACAGTGTTTCTGGATGTTTCAGACTGAAGCTGGCGTCAGCATGAGAGCACCCCGTGGCTACGTCGTGGCCATTCCGCGAGCAATCATGGCAGTCGCTCCCCACCGGAAGTCTGCAGGAGTTGGGGGCCTCGGTGACTCTTGTAGAATCTTCAAGGCTGAGGGGACGCTTTTGGGAATGGGGCCCATGCCCTAGCAGTCAAGAGTCCGAGTTCCAGGGTTGCCCAGAGCCATCCTGGCAGGCCAGGCCCAAGTCTGTGGAGCCGACCGCCATTTCCTGAGCTCCGTGGCAGCCGCCTGTCGCTGTATCGCAAGAGTGGGTGCAATTCAGCCGGATGGCGGGTGAGACGCTGTAATAGCAAGAGCAGGCGTAATTCAGCTGGCCGAGCGAGGCACTGTGCCGCAGGAGCAGGCGCAACTCAGCTGGCCGAGTGAAGCGCTGGGGTGTAGCTAAGAATCCTCCACCTGGGGAGGTAGGAGAGGCTCGTTCGCGCCGCCTCTCCCTTCCAGTGCACCCCACGCCGTTTCCTGGCGCAGGTATATGTGATGGTCGGACCAGGGCACCGCAGGACGTGTCTTCAGGTCAAACGGATTGTGGGACAAGGTCCAGAATGGAAGAGGCATCAAAAGGCAACAAGTTCCGCCTGACCCCGGGAGCCGACCGCCTATGTCGGGGGCGATCTCAGGCTATACCAGGGGAACAAGACTTGGGGAGGGGGCAGGAGCCAAGCGCCCCCTCCGAGTCCGTGCCACCACACCGCCCCTCGGGGGCCTCCGTCAAGCGGCTCAGGGAGGCACCACAGGCAGCCGTTCTTCAGATCAGTTGTTCTCACCGGCAAGCAAGAGACGCTGTAATAGCAAGAGCAGGCGTAATTCAGCTGGCCGAGCGAGGCAATGTGCTGCAGGAGCGGGCGCAACTCAGCTTGTCGAGTGAAGCGCTGGGGTGTAGCTAAGAAACCTCCACCTGGGGAGGTGGGAGAGGCTCGTTCGCGCCGCCTCTCCTTTCTAGTGCACCCCACGCCGTTTCTTGGACCCTGAAGTATGGCACTCAACATCCAGAACTTATGACATTTGTGGAAGGCAGGGACATCGAAGCCTCTCAGGGACCAAGCATATCCAGAGTCCTTCCTACAGAAGGTGGTGGGGGTGGCGGCATTAGCAAGGCATCCCCCCACATAACTTGTCGGACATCACCTCTGGATGTACTGGGTGTTCAATTCCAGAATTGAAACTACTAAGAAGCAATCAGAAGTGTTGTTTTCATGTTGCAGCAGGCTGCCATGTAAATAGTTATTTAATAAAACGTTTTACCCTGTTACTTTGCTGGTGTGTTGTATATATTTATAATATTTGCATAGTGTTTGTCGTTATTTTGGGCGGGGTGGGCGGCGGAGCCGAGCTGTCTTGCAGCCATCATGGCGTCGAGCTCGGTTCCTCTCACTAGTTTCATGTTTTTTCTAATGATTTATATGTTATAGTTTGCTAGCACGATACAGCGGATAGTCCGCATTTTATATATATGTCCTTTTTATTAGGGGGGTCCTCCGGTGGAGTCGCACGATCTACCTCTAATAAACGGTCCGGGTTGAACCAACTACCAACAAACGGGGCAGAGATAGGCATGACGGGTTACAAAGGGGACAAAAGTGTGCACTACCTATCCTTCACTATCTGCAAAAACTAAACAGAGTATTGCGACTCTGTGCTTATTTGTGAACAGAGAATGACCCAAAGAGAACCAATTTCGAACAATCATAGGCTATTGGCAGTGGGCAGAGAGGCCATGACACAGAAAATGGCTGTTACTTACGTGCATGATGGGGCCTAAAAGGGACTAGATGGCGTGGCCACTGTTTCGCGACTTTCACTTTACTTTTAACAGTGGCTGTGGTGAACATAAATGAACGCCGCTTATGTATACCTAATTTTAGTCATTTTCCACAAAAAAGCTTTTGATATTTGCTATTAAAAAACCAAAGAAATTCACTGAAAAAACCATAGGTTATAGACCATATATAGTTAAATATCTCAAGTCCATCTCTGCACTCGATGGAGATACAGGTCTTCAATCAGAAGATGTGCTGGCCACCTCTAATGGTAATAGCGTGGCCGGGGCTCTTGTCGTTGCCTCTGCAAATTGCACAGGGTGCACTTGTTTGACATGCCGCACCATGGTATGTATGGAAAAGGAATATTTTTTTGCTGGATTTCTTCTTGAGAGAACCAAGTCACATATCGTGCAGGTTACTTTTGGTGCATTCACTTTCTTTTGATCTTCAGGATAAGTGAAAAATTGCCAGATGAAAGATTTATTTTTTCTTATTAAAGGTAGTCGATCATTTTGGTCAGATTCGGAAGATGAATGAGATACGGTAGCCATTTCACCAAAGTCTTCCGAAAGATGTAGGACGTTGTTCTCTCTTGAGAGTAGAAAAGATAGTGAGTGTGTAAATTCCAGAACTGAAACTATTACGAACCAATTGAAAGTGTTGTTTTCATGTTGCAGAAGGCTGCCATGTAAATAGTTATTTAATAAAACGTTTTACCCTGTTACTTTGCTGGTGTGTTGTATATATTTATAATATTTGCATAGTGTTTGTCGTTATTTTGGGTGGGGTGGGCGGCGGAGCCGAGCTGTCTTGCAGCCATCATGGCGTCGAGCTCGGTTCCTCTCACGAGTTTCATATTTCTCATGAGGGGTTGTTCCTAATTTTTGTATTTTAGCGAGGTCAAAAAGAGATCCCATCAGTGGCCTACTGATTTTGCTCGATTCCTTTTGTTTCTTCTAACAATTTATATGTTATAGTTTGCTAGCACGATATAGCGGCTAGTCCGCATTTTATATATATGTCCTTTTTATTAGGGGTGTCCTCCGGTGGAGTCGGACGATCTACCTCTAATAAACGGTCCGGGTTGAACCAACTACCATCCTGATTTTGTATATCTTCTGAGCTGGATTTAAGCACACAATTGTTAAAGTATGAAACGTTTTATATTTCTAAAAAAAATACCAAGGTGTGTACATCCGGTAACGCACGAAAGTTTAAAAAGACATTCGGCTCCATTTACTGAAAAGTTTCATAAGAATAAAAAAGAAGTCTAGGTACAGTCTCTTTGACGTACTATAAGTTCTTTGAGGGGTGTATGAAGAAAGTCAATAAGTTCAAATTGCAAAGTTTCCACGAAATATATAGGCAGGTGCGCGCACTCGGTCGCGCACGAAAGCCTGGAAATGCGATATCCATTTTATTGACAACTGTTGCCGAGAGTGCGCACACCGGGTCGCGCATGATAGTTTAGTACGGCTATTTTTATTTACAGACAAATTTTAATGCGTTCAAAAAAAGGCAAGGTACAGACTTTCGAATTCTGTATCGCTTTACAAGGAGTCTCTATGCAACTTGAACAGTGAAGAAAACGGCTTGTTTTCGAAAAAAATATTGCCAGAACTTTATTGACAAAAGTATAGGTTGCATACACGACATATTTCTGAATTAGCATTTTAAAAACCAATGAAATTCACAGAAAAAACCAAAAGGTTTTACACACGTTATAGTTAGGAAGTAGCATTTAAAAAACCTATGAAATTCACTGAAAAAACCATAGGTTTGACACATGTTATAGTTAGCTGGAAATTTTACTGATATAAAACCAATGAAATTCCACGTTATAGTTAGTTGGACTCACTATAACTTGCGCGTGCAATGCAGTGCTGATGATGTCACATATTACATCACTCATGACATGGTCAGTGACATCACTCATGACATCACTGATGACACCATCCTTGTGACATAGTGACAGACCTCCTTTCACTGTAATGTAACCCTTGAAACACATATTCAAAAATAGAAACTGAAATTTAAAAAAAAACGGAGATACCCATATCAGTTACAACAAGCAATTCAGTAATTCCACCATCTATATACACATCCACTCATTCAACAACAGTTCTATATAGTCACTCATACATATACTCACTCATCATATGAAGTGATACACCTATACATCCTGTTACACACCGACAGTCATCCAAAAGTTACTCACACACATACTCACACGTGCAAATAAACTATTGAACATCCATTTATTTGAATATAGAGTTATACACACACTTCCACCCTACTTCTATTGAAAATTACACATATTTATTCTCTTAAACAATCACTTATAGAAACACATACTTATTTAAACAGGAACTGTTACAATCTCTTACTCTCACATATACTCACTTATATACATCAATATTCACATATACTAGATTAAAACATATGTAGTTACTGATAAAGACACTAGTGAGACAGTCATTCACTCACTAACAAACACATATACACACTCATCCACCCATACAGTCCTGCACATATGCTGTCTTCAAAACACATACAAACAGAGAGTCAGTCACTCATGCATCTATGTGCTAAGTAATACCCCCACCAAACCATATAGACACTCATACTGATACTAAGAGAAACATCTAATAACCCATATACATACGCATGTAGCTACTTACCAACACATGTAGCCACTTATACACAAAGTGAAACACTAATATATATATTTAAATATTTAAACATTACTCACTAATATTTATTTTTCAGAAAGACACATATTCACTGGATGGTGTCATCAGTGTTGTCATGAGTGATGTCACTGACCATGTCATGAGTGATGTAATATGTGACGTCATCAGCACTGCATTGCACGCGCAAGTTATAGTGAGTCCAACTAACTATAACGTGGAATTTCATTGGTTTTATATCAGTAAAATTTCCAGCTAACTATAACATTTGTCAAACCTATGGTTTTTTCAGTGAATATATATATATATATATATATATATATATATATATATATATATATATATATATATATATATATATATATATATATATTACCTACTGGCGATAGCCAGTAGGTATATATAGTTAGGATTTTGTCTCTATGGAACTTTTGAAAATTCTATGCCTAATAACTTTGGCGTTTGTGGACGGAATTGGCTGAAATTTTCAGGAAAATGGCACATTTTGATTCTGAGCAGCTCCTGGAAATTTGGGGGGGGTTCGTCAAGGGGGGGCCGAGAAAAAAGGGGGGTCCCAAAACGCGTTTTTCCCATGTTAATTTCCATAGGGCGGTTGGACTCACTTTTAGCCCGAACGGCTGAATGGATTTCCACGAAACTTGGCAAAATTGTAGGGACTGTTAGCCCGATGTGCCTTTGCTAGGTCTCAATATATGTGCTTCAGTGAATTTTGAGAAATTAACGTTTAAAACAAGATATATATCTGTAACAGCGCTCCGGGCAGCGCTCCGGTTCGCGTACTTTTCGCGTATCGGAACTTTGCGAAGCGAAGCTGATTGGCTCTCCGGTGTCTGTCAACATTCTAAACAGTCCGGTGCGGCCGCCATCTTGTCTCTCGGTAGGATCGAGAGACAAGAGGAGGCCAAAACAAAGGGGGAAATTAAGGAAAGGGGGCAAGGTAGACCCCTTCTGACCCCCTAGGATTGATGAGGGGATATTATAGAGCCACGCTGGGCCCAAAAAAAAAAAAAAAAAAAATTCCGATCTTTTCGCCGTAGAGACGCGTCTTGGTACCCGAACCGGGCAGCTAACCGGGAAGCTAACCGGGAAGCTAACCGGCAGTGTAACGAGAGTCTGACGAGTAGCTGATTGGCTGTCAACATTGTAAACAGTCCGGAGCGGCCGCCATCTTGTCTCTCGGTAGGATCGAGAGACAAGAGGAGGCCAAAACAAAGGGGGAAATGAAGGAAAGAGGGCAAGTTAGACCCCTTCTGACCCCCTAGGATTGATGAGGGGATATTATAGAGCCACGCTGGGCCCAAAAAAAAAAGAAAAAAAAATCCGATTTTTTCGCCGTAGAGATGCGTCTTGGTACGCGAACCGGGCAGCTAACCGGGCAGCTAACCGGGAAGCTAACCGGCAGTGTAACGGGAGTCTGAGGAGAAGCTGATTGGCTGTTATCATTGTAAACAGTCTGGAGCGGCCGCCATCTTGTCTCTCTGTGGGATCGAGAGACAAGAGGTGGAAAAAAAAAAGGTGTAAATGAATGAAAGGGGTAAGGCAAACCCCTCCTGAACCCCTAGGATTGATGAGGGGGCTATTAAAGTTCCCTGGGGGGTGAAAAAAAAAATTGCGATTTTTCGCGGTAAAGGTGCTTCCTGGTACGTTAACCGGGCAGCTAACCGGCAGCGTAACGGGAGTCCGACATATTGTGTTTTTTGAACATTTGTGATATGTGCACGTGTGGATTTTGTCTAATTAAGGTTAAAAAAATATATATATATCTTTAAGCGTGTTCTGGCGCGCTTACGTTTTGGGTTTGGTTTGCGCTGCAGAGACAATACGTCACGGTTATGCGATGCATCATTAGGCGTCTCACGGGCTACGTGATACGTCACTTAATAAAGAATATATTTTACAGCTATAGATATTAGCTTTTAAAAAAACAATGAAATTCACAGAAAAAACCATAGGTTATAGACCATATATAGTTAGGAATTTGCATTTACAAAACCTTGAAAATTCACTGAAAAAACCATAGGTTATAGACCATATATAGTTAGGGATTAGCATTTAAAAAACCTTATTTTATTTGCACAAAACCATTGAAATTCCATATATAGTTAGTTGCACTAACTATATATCGCGGACCCGTAATCCACTGCTAATGATGTCACATATTACATCATTCATGACATGGTCAGTGACATCACTGATGACATCACTGATGACATCTCAAATGACATCACTGATGACATCACTGATGACATCTCAAATGACATCACTGATGACATCACTGACATCTCATTTGACATTACTGATTACATCACTGATGATATCATTTATGTGATAATACATCTTCAGACTCTAATATAACCTTAGATACACTCAGTGTAAACAGGCACTCACAGACTGTCACACATCCATGGAGTTACCCACACACCTAGTCAGTCATGCAAAGAATCAATCACACCTTCATTTCCTCAACTATACAGTTATACACACCTTACTTATTCAAACATATACTAACACATATTTACTCTCTTATACAATCCTTGATACAAGTTCACAATGATTCATACAGCCACTCTCACATTCACTGGCTCTTATGTTCAGTTATTTATATATGTCAACTCTCACATGGAGTGTGTTTTACATATGTACTTACTTTGACATGTAGAACTGAGATATCCATTCACTCACCAATATACTCATGCACACAGTCAACTGTCCATACAGCTGTTTCTACATGCACTTTTGAACCCATACACCTAGGGAATCAACTGCTCACACATCTATGCACAGAGTTATACACCTCCCAGCCACCCACACACATACTCAGTCTCCCATACAAATACTTGGGCAACCATTCAATAACCCATATAGTTACTGATATAGCTACTGATTTAAACATGCAGCAGTTTACAGAAGAACATAAATAATGATTGCCAAATTAAGACACTTTAATCACTAACCCATGCACTCAGTGAGACACATTTAATCACTCACTCATACAGTCAGTCATACACCTACTAAATCCTTCATCCAGACACTTATACATCCACTCATTCTTCAATATGTAAGACATATTTTAACTTTACAGAAACATACAGTCACTGGGTGTTGTCATCAGTGATGTCATCAGTGATGTCATTTGAGATGTCATCAGTGATGTCATCAGTGATGTCACTGACCATGTCATGAATGATGTAATATGTGACATCATTAGCAGTGGAGTGCGGGCCCGCGATATATAGTTAGTGCAACTAACTATATATGGAATTTCAATGGTTTTGTGCAAATAAAATAAGGTTTTTTAAATGCTAATCCCTAACTATATATGGTCTATAACCTATGGTTTTTTCAGTGAATTTTCAAGGTTTTGTAAATGCAAATTCCTAACTATATATGGTCTATAACCTATGGTTTTTTCTGTGAATATATATATATATTCACTGAAAAATATATATATATTCACTGAAAAAACCATAGGTTATAGACCATATATAGTTAGGAATTAGCATTTACAAAACCTTGAAAATTCACTGAAAAAACCATAGGTTATAGACCATATATAGTTAGGAATTCGCATTTACAAAACCTTATTTTACTCACACAAAACCATTGAAATTCCATATATAGTTAGTTGCACTAACTATATATCGCGCACCCGCAATCCACTGCTGATGATGTCACATATTACATCATTCATGACATGGTCAGTGACATCACTGATGACATCACTGATGACATCTCAAATGACATCACTGATGACATCACTGATGACAACATCCAGTGACTGTATGTTTCTGTAAAGTTAAAATATGTCTTACATATTGAAGAATGAGTGGATGTATAAGTGTCTGGATGAAGGATTTAGTAGGTGCATGACTGACTGTATGAGTGAGTGATTAAATATGTCTCACTGAGTGCATGGGTTAGTGACTAAACTGTCTTAATTTGTGCATCATTATGTCTGTTGTTCTGTAAACTGTTGCATGTGTTGATAAGTAGCTATATGAGTAACTATATGGGTTATTGATTGGTTGCCCAAGTATTTGTATGGGAGACTGAGTGTGTGTGTGGGTGGCTGGGAGGTGTATGACTCTGTGCATAGATGTGTGAGCAGTTGATTCACTAGATGTATGGTTTCAAAAGTGCATGTGGAAACAGCTGTATGGGCGGTTGACTGTGTGCATGAGTGTATTGGTGAGTGAATGGATATCTCAGTGCTACATGTCAAAGTAAGTACATATGTAAAACACAGTACATGTGAGAGTTGACATATATAAATAACTGTGCATAAGAGCCAGTGAATGTGTGAGTGGCTGTATGGATCATTGTGAACTTGTATCAGGGATTGTATAAGAGAATAAATATGTGTTAGTATATGTTTGAATAAGTAAAGTTTGTATAACTGTATAGTTGAGGAAATGGAGGTGTGATTGATTCTTTGCATGACTGACTAGGTGTGTGAGTAACTCCATGGATGAGTGACAGTCTGTGAGTGTCTGTTTACACTGATTGTATCTAAGGTTATATTAGAGTCTGAAGAGGTTAATCGTATTATCACATGAATGATATCATCAGTGATGTGATCAGTAATGTCAAATGAGATGTCATCAGTGATGTCATCAGTGATGTCATTTGAGATGTCATCAGTGATATCATTTGAGATGTCAGTGATGTCATCAGTGATGTCACTGGCCATGTCATGAATGATGTAATATGTGACATCATCAGCAGTGGATTGCGTGTGCGCGATATATAGTTAGTGCAACTAATTATATATGGAATTTCAATGGTTTTGTGTGAGTAAAATAAGGTTTTGTAAATGCGAATTCCTAACTATATATGGTCTATAACCTATGTTTTTTTCAGTGAATTTTCAAGGTTTTGTGAATGCTAATTCCTAACTATATATGGTCTATAACCTATGGTTTTTTCAGTGAATTTTCAAGGTTTTGTAAATGCTAATTCCTAACTATATATGGTCTATAGCCTATGGTTTTTTCAGTGAATATATATGTATACATACATATATAAACATATATCATCTGTATATCTATATAAATACAAACATAAATGCATGCATACATATACTTATATGCATACAGATGCATGTTATTTACATGAAAGTTGAAAAAACACTAATAAAAGCAAAGCTAAAAAGCCACCTCATTACAAACAGAATGGCTTTAACTTAAACGAGGGCGAGATCTATTGCATTTTCAATGCTTGTTTACTTTGGTTCCATCAAGAAGGCATTCAGATGTGTCACACATTTGCCATAAATTCTGAATGTTAGCACTCTAGTTGCACATTAGATCACTGTAGTAAAGCTACTGCTCACCAGGGACATCTGCTGCTGGTATTCAAAGTGCATGTTTCAGTCTGCATGTCAGAATTTTTTTTATGAAATAGAAGAGGATTTGAGAAGTCACTCAAAATGATCCCTAATTTTTCTTTCTGAAGCACTAATCATACTTTCTATGGCAAAATTAACCCCCTCATGTTGTTCCTTTTTAAATTGAGTGTTTTCAGACTTACCACTTCATTCCAATCAAGATGGCTTCTGGTGTGCCATACTTTTGTCATAAGTAAGACTGTTAGCGCTCTAGTTGTTCTTTAGCACACTCTGGGACATTCTGTCATTGGGCTATACTTGGGGTACATCTGGGTGATATTTGGGCTACATTTAGGCTCTTTTGTCTCTGGTGGCCATCTTGGGAGACTGTATGTCAGAATTTTTTAATGAAATTGAAGAGGGTTTGAGAAGTCACTCAAAATGTGCCCTAATTTTTCGTTCTGCAGCACTAATCATAATTCATATGGCAAAATATACCCCCTCATTTTGTTCCTTTTTAAATTAAATGTTTTAAGAGTTACCACTTTATTCCAATCAAGATGGCTTCAGGTGTGCCATACTTTTGTAATAAGTAGGACTGTTAGCGCTCTAGTTGTTCTTTAGAACACTCTGGGACATTCTGTCATTGGGCTATACTTGGGCTACATCTGGGCGATATTTGGGCTACATTTGGGCTCTTTTGTCTCTGGTGGCCATTTTGGGAGACTGCATGTCAGAATTTTTTAATGAAAAAAGAGGATTTGAAAAGTCACTCAAAATGTGCCCTCATTTTTCTTTCTGCAGCACTAATAATACCTTCTATTGCATAATATACCCCCTCATTTTGTTCCTTTTTAAATTAAATGTTTTAAGAGTTACCACTTTATTCCCATCACGATGGCTCCAGGTGTGCTATACCTTTGTATTAAGTAGGACTGTTAGCGCTCTAGTTGTTCTTTAGAACACTCTGGGACATTCTGTCATTGGGCTATACTTGGGCTACATCTGGGTGATATTTAGGCTACATTTGGGCTCTTTTGTCTCTGGTGGCCATTTTGGGAGACTGCATGTCAGAATGTTTTAATGAAATAGAAAAGGATTTGAGAAGTCACTCAAAATGTGCCCTAATTTTTCATTCTGCAGCACTAATCATACTTTCTATGGCAAAATATACCCCCTCATGTTGTTTCTTTTTAAATGAAATGTTTTAAGAGTTACCACTTTATTCCAATCAAGATGGCTTCAGGTGTGCCATACCTTTGTAATAAGTAGGACTGTTAGCGCTCTAGTTGTTCTTTAGAACACTCTAGGAGGCTGCAGTAGAACACAAAGGAATCAACTGACAGTCTCTGTCCTTGTTGGATGTACATGTTTTACTGAGAATGTCAGAATTCATTTTCACATGAATGAGAAAGATAATGTGAATTTACAGAAAATATGCTTTCAGTTTAGCTTATAGATCCCCTTCCAAACCACTGTGGGAAAATCATGAGATATTAGTTTTCTTTCAAACAATATTCATGATATCACAGCAGAAGGTTTTTTCACATGGTAAAATCACCTTAGAACCCACCACAATTCCTAAAACGAGTATGGTACCATCAACAAATGATTTATAATGTAACTAAAGTCCTAAAACCCTCTATTAACTACAATGCTTTTTAATGAGGTGCTATCATGTATATTGGTCCCAAGATGGCTGCCAACACATCTTGGATGAAGTGCTGACAGCCAATCAGATCAGATGTGTGGTTAGGCTCCGCCCAGATATATATCTTTTTTTGAACCTAAATTACTCCAAATCCACTGGAGCACATATATTGAGACCTAGCAAAGGCACATCGGGCTAACAGTCCCTACAATTTTGCCACGTTTCGTGCAAATCCATTCAGCCGTTCCAGCTAAAAGTGAGGCCAACCGCCCTATGGAAATTAACATGGAAAAACGCGTTTTGGGACCCCCCTTTTTTCTCGGCCCCCCTTGATGAAACCCCCCCAAATTGTCAGGTGCTGCTCAGAAACAAAATGTTCCATTTTCCTGTAAATTTCAGCCAATTCCGTCCACAAACGCCAAAGTTATTAGACATAGAATTTTCAAAAATCCCATAGAGAAAAAATCCTAACTATATATACCTACTGGCGACCGCCAGTAGGTGTATATATATATATATATATATATATATATATATATATATATATATATATATATATATATATATATATATATATATATATATATATATGTATTACCTACTGGCGATAGCCAGTAGGTATATATAGTTAGGATTTTTTCTCTATGGAACTTTTGAAAATTCTATGCCTAATAACTTTGGCGTTTGTGGACGGAATCGGCTGAAATTCTCAGGAAAATGGCACATTTTGTTTCTGAGCAGCCCCTGAAAATTTGGTGGGGTTTCGTCAAGGGGGGGCTGAGAAAAAAGGGGGGTCCCAAAACGCGTTTTTTGCATTGAGTTTTCCATAGGGCGGTTGGACTCACTTTTAGCTCGAACGGCTGAATGGATTTGCACGAAACTTGGCAAAATTGTAGGGACTGTTAGCCCGATGTGCCTTTGCTAGGTCTCAATATATGTGCTTCAGTGGATTTTGAGAAATTAACGTTTAAAACAAGATATATATCTGTAACAGCGCTCCGGGCAGCGCTCCGGTTCGCGAACTTTTCGCGTATCGGAACTTTGCGAAGCGAAGCTGATTGGCTCTCCGGTGTCTGTCAACATTCTAAACAGTCCGGAGCGGCCGCCATCTTGTCTCTCGGTAGGATCGAGAGACAAGAGGAGGCCAAAACAAAGGGGGAAATGAAGGAAAGGGGGCAAGGTAGACCCTTTCTGACCCCCTAGGATTGATGAGGGGGATATTATAGAGCCACGCCGGGCCCAAAAAAAAAAAAAGAAAAAAAAATCCGATTTTTTCGCCGTAGAGACGCGTCTTGGTTCGCGAACCGGGCAGCTAACCGGGCAGCTAACCGGGAAGCTAACCGTCAGTGTAACCCAAAAAAAATAATAAATTCCGATTTTTTCGCCGTAGAGACGCGTCTTGGTTCGCGAACCGGGCAGCTAACCGGGCAGCTAACCGGGAAGCTAACCGGCAGTGTAACCCAAAAAAAAAAAAAAAAATACCGATTTTTTCGCCGTAGAGACGCGTCTTGGTACGCGAACCGGGCAGCTAACCGGGCAGATAACCGGGAAGCTAACCGGCAGTGTAACCCAAAAAAAATAAAAAATCAGATTTTTTCGCCGTAGAGACGCGTCTTGGTACGCGAACCGGGCAGCTAACCGGGCAGCTAACCGGGAAGCTAACCGGCAGTGTAACGGGAGTCTGAGGAGTAGCTGATTGGCTGTCAATATTGTAAACAGTCCGGAGCGGCCGCCATCTTGTCTCTCGGTAGGATCGAGAGACAAGAGGAGGCCAAAACAAAGGGGGAAATGAAGGAAAGAGGGCAAGGTAGACCCCTTCTGACCCCCTAGGATTGATGAGGGGGATATTATAAAGCCACGTGGGGCCAAAAAAAAACAAACAAAAAAATCCGATTTTTTCGCCGTAGAGACGCGTCTTGGTACGCGAACTGGGCAGCTAACCGGGCAGCTACCGGGAAGCTAATCGGCAGTGTAACGAGAGTCTGAGGAGAAGCTGATTGGCTGTTATCATTGTAAACAGTCTGGAGCGGCCGCCATCTTGTCTCTCTGTGGGATCGAGAGACAAGAGGTGGAAAAAAAAAAGGTGTAAATGAATGAAAGGGGTAAGGCAGACCCCTCCTGAACCCCTAGGATTGATGAGGGGGCTATTAAAGTTCCCTGGGGGGTGAAAAAAAAAAATTTGCGATTTTTCGCGGTAAAGGTGCTTCCTGGTACGTTAACCGGGCAGCTAACCGGCAGCGTAACGGGAGTCCGACATATTGTGTTTTTTGAACGTTTGTGATATGTGCACGTGTGGATTTTGTCTAATTAAGGTTAAAAAAATATATATATATCTTTAAGCGTGTTCTGGCGCGCTTACGTTTTGGGTTTGGTTTGCGCTGCAGAGACGATACGTCACGGTTATGCGATGCATCATGAGGCGTCTCACGGGCTACGTGATACGTCACTTAATAAAGAATATATTTTACAGCTATAGATATTAGCTTTTAAAAAACCAATGAAATTCACAGAAAAAACCATAGGTTATAGACCATATATAGTTAGGAATTTGCATTTACAAAACCTTGAAAATTCACTGAAAAAACCATAGGTTATAGACCATATATAGTTAGGGATTAGCATTTAAAAAACCTTATTTTATTTGCACAAAACCATTGAAATTCCATATATAGTTAGTTGCACTAACTATATATCGCGGACCCGCAATCCACTGCTAATGATGTCACATATTACATCATTCATGACATGGTCAGTGACATCACTGATGACATCACTGATGACATCTCAAATGACATCACTGATGACATCACTGATGACAACACCCAGTGACTGTATGTTTCTGTAAAGTTAAAATATGTCTTACATATTGAAGAATGAGTGGATGTATAAGTGTCTGGATGAAGGATTTAGTAGGTGCATGACTGACTGTATGAGAGAATGATTAAATGTGTCTCACTGAGTGCATGGGTTAGTGATTAAAGTGTCTTAATTTGGCAATCAATATTTATGTTCTTCTGTAAACTGCTGCATGTTTAAATCAGTAGCTATATCAGTAACTATATGGGTTATTGAATGGTTGCCCAAGTATTTGTATGGGAGACTGAGTGTGTGTGTGGGTGGCTGGGAGGTGTATAACTCTGTGCATAGATGTGTGAGCGGTTGATTCCCTAGGTGTATGGGTTCAAAAGTGCATGTAGAAACAGCTGTATGGACAGTTGACTGTGTGCATGAGTATATTGGTGAGTGAATGGATATCTCAGTTCTACATGTCAAAGTAAGTACATATGTAAAACACACTCCATGTGAGAGTTGACATATATAAATAACTGAACATAAGAGTCAGTGAATGTGAGAGTGGCTGTATGAATCATTGTGAACTTGTATCAATGATTGTATAAGAGAGTAAATATGTGTTAGTATATGTTTGAATAAGTAAGGTGTGTATAACTGTATAGTTAAGGAAATGGAGATGTGATTGATTCTTTGCATGACTGAATAGGTGTGTGAGTAACTCCATGGATGTGTGACAGTCTGTGAGTGCCTGTTTACACTGAGTGTATCAAAGGTTATATTAGAGTCTGAAGATGTATTATCACATAAATGATATCATCAGTGATGTAATCAGTAATGTCAAATGAGATGTCAGTGATGTCATCAGTGATGTCATTTGAGATGTCATCAGTGATGTCATCAGTGATGTCATTTGAGATGTCATCAGTGATGTCATCAGTGATGTCACTGACCATGTCATGAATGATGTAATATGTGACATCATTAGCAGTGGATTGCGGGTCCGCGATATATAGTTAGTGCAACTAACTATATATGGAATTTCAATGGTTTTGTGCAAATAAAATAAGGTTTTTTAAATGCTAATCCCTAACTATATATGGTCTATAACCTATGGTTTTTTCAGTGAATATATATATATATATATATATATATTCACTGAAAAAACCATAGGTTTTACACACGTTATAGTTAGGAAGTAGCATTTGAAAAACCTATGAAATTCACTGAAAAAACCATAATTTAAACATTTATTCTTCCCTCGACCTTTACATATACATATTTATTTTTTAGAAAGACACACATTCACTGGATGGTGTCATAAGTGATGTCACTGACCATGTCATGAGTGATGTAATATGTAATGTCATCAGCAGTGCATTACACGTGCAAGTTATAGTGAGTCCAACTAACTATAACGTGGAATTTCATTGGTTTTATGTCAGTAAAATTTCCAGCTAACTATAACTGGTGTCAAAACTATGGTTTTTTTCAGTGAATTTCATAGGTTTTTCAAATGCTACTTCCTAACTATAACGTGTGTAAAACCTATGGTTTTTTCAGTGAATTTCATAGTTTTTTTGAATGCTAGTTCCTAAGTATGTAATCACGTTCGTAACTACATAGTGTCACCGCCTACACGTCCTGAGAAGCGCATGTAAAGTCATGTGACTTGAAAACAAAACTTCCAATTGGTTATTAGTAGTTTCTGTTCTGGAATATACACGAATTACTCCACCCACTTTCCTCACAATCTTTTCTACTCTCAAGAGACAACAATGTCGAGCATCTTCCGGAAGACTTTGCTGAAATGGCTGTCCTACCGGATTCATCTTCCGAATCTGAAGGAAATGAGCGACCACCGTTAAGAAGAAAAAATAAATCTTTCATTTGGCAATTTTTCACTTATCCTGAAGATCAAAAGAAAGTGAATGCAAAAAAAGTAATCTGCACGATATGCAATTCGGAGCTCTCAAGGGGAAATCCAAATAAAAAATATTCCTTTTCTGCACACACCATGCAGCGGCATGTTAAACAAAGGCATCCTGAGCATTATGCAAAAGCATCGACAAGAGCCCTGGCCACGCTATTACCATCAGAGGTGGGCAGCACATCTTCTGGTGTACGACCTGTATCTCCATCGAATGCTGAGATGGACTTGAGACCATATCTTGCGAAGGTGCATATGAAATGCAACAAGTGTGGAGAAATTCTTTTGTATGGAGAGCAGAGCCTCGTTCTTATTAAACTCAAAATTGACAGTCACAAATGCCCCAAGAAAAGATAAATTTCTTCACTTCATTTTCAAACTATTACATACTGAAAAATGTAGTAGCAACTTTAAGAAATCGAAAGCATTATAACACTTCTTTCCCCCCCCAAAAAAAAAAGTTCTTTTCAGAACTAACTCTTTCTACCAAAACGTGCTCCAAGAGCATATTATGAGATATTTTTTCGCCGCTTTATTTTAGTGCGAGACCGGGTGCGCGCACCCTCCTATCGCGTACAGGACCTGACACTTGCATGTGAAGTCATGTGACTTCTAAACCACACTTCTAATTGGTTCTTGGTAGTTTCTATTCTGGAATTTACACGCAGCACTCCACCCACTTCCATCACTTTCTTTTCTACTCTCAAGAGACAAAAACGTCGAACATCTTCCCGAAGACTTCGGTACAATGGCTACCATTCCGCATTCATCTTCCGAATCTGATGAAAATGAGCGACCACCTTTGACAAGAAAAACGGAGGCCACGCTATTACCATCAGAAGTAATCAGCACATCTTCCGGTGGACGACCTGTATCTCCATCGAGTGCTGAAATGGACTTGAAACCATGTCTGGCGAAGGTGCACATAAAATGCAACAACTGTGGAGAACTTCTTGTATACGGAGAGCAAAGCTTTCCTCTAATTAAACACAAAATTGAGAGTCATAAATGCTCCAAGAAAAGTTAAATTTCTTCACTTTATTTGGATATTATGACATACTGAAAAATATCGTAGCAACTTTAAGAAATCAAATGCATCAAAACACTTGTTTCCCAAAAAAAAAAAAAAAAAAAAGTTCTTTTCAGAACTAACTCTTTCCACCAAAACATGCTCGAAGAGCATATTATAAGATGTTTTTTTGCTGCTTTATTTTAGTGCGAGACCGGGTGCGCGCACCCTTCTATCGCGTACAGGACCTGACACTCCCATGTGAAGTCATGTGACTTCTAAACAACACTTCTAATTGGTTCTTGGTAGTTTCTATTCTGGAATTTACACGCAGCACTCCACCCACTACCATCACTTTCTTTTCTACTCTCAAGAGACAACAACGTCGAACATCTTCCCGAAGACTTCGGTACAATGGCTACCGTTCCGCATTCATCTTCCGAATCTGATGAAAATGAGCAACCACCTTTGACAAGAAAAACGGAGGCCACGCTATTACCATCAGAAGTAATCAGCACATCTTCCGGTGGATGACCTGTATTTCCATCGAGTGCTGAGATGGACTTGAGACCATATCTGGCGAACGTGCACATGAAATGCACGAACTGTGGAGAACTTCTTGTATACGGAGAGCAAAGCTTTACTCTAATTAAACACACAATTGAGAGTCATAAATGCTCCAAGAAAAGTTAAATTTCTTCACTTTATTTGGATAGTATGACATACTGAAAAATGTCGTCGCAACTTTAAGAAATCAAAACAATCATAACACTTGTTTCCAAAAAAAAAAAAAAAAAAAGTTCTTTTCAGAACTAACTCTTTGTACCAAAACAAGCTTCAAGAGCATATGGCTGAGATACCCGCCACCCCCTCTCAACACAATCCCCAAGGATGGGAAACCGGAAACAGTTCTGAAGTTTTTGGAGACGGGAGGGAGTGACCCTCCCGGGCCGTATTCATTAAAATATGAAACAAAATTAAAACATTAAATCAACAGTTTCATATTATGTGCAATTTCATTACCACATTGCGATGTTTGGCTAACCTTAACATATCCGCTAATACAAAGGTTCTCCTAGCCGAACTAACATCCTACCAAACATTTACTTAACTTTTGAAATTGTACATCCTAACGTTTAAGGGCCAACGGCAAGGTCGTAACCGGTGTCAAGATCCCTAACCCAGACATATCCCCCTCACTTGAGAGGGGCGGCACGGAGGCATACCTCAAGTGCAACTACCAATTTCCCTTGACTTGACGGGGGCACCAATAAAACTCGACGCCACTTAAAGGTCGTACGAGGACTCGTGTGAGGTATCTAGAAGGTAGCGTAGACCCCCCCCCAAACCCCACACAACTTACCACATCTGCCGTCGCAGACGTCCTGGCCCCGGGAAATTCCCCAGGAGGGGGCTGTAACCCCTCCTACCCATGAAGGGGCCTTGACCGCCTTCCCTTTCCTTTCGGCGACCCATCCTTAGAAGGGACCGCCTCCCCGTTGAGGGGCCAATGGCCACCTCCCCCGAGCGCCCCCATCCGTAATGGGTGACGCCCACTCATAGGGATCTTCCAATTAGTGCTCACCGATCATGACCTTACCGCCCGACCAAAATAAATACGACAATGATAACTAAATAACTAAAGACTAAATATAACAGACAGTATCAACAACAACTTTATTCAAAGCATGCTTACTGATGAACACTAAAGCACAATTACTTTATTTGCAAAACATAACACAAATCGATCATTCTTTATTGCATACTCAACATCTTCACGATAATACCACAACCTGTAAACGAAAATCAGAGTTATCCATCAAACTTTATTCAAAACCACTCGCTGTCTTCAGGGGCTGGTGGGTGGGTCAAAATTGGCTTTTCGTTCCGTCTCGAGCTCACGTGCAGCGAGGACGTGCAGCTTCAGAGCACAGGAACAAGAGGATGCTTTCTGGTCTTGTTCCTCCTTTTATCCGTCTTCAGGGAGGGCGTAAACCCGCCCCTGCCTGCCCCAAGGGCGTGGCCAGCCGCGTCAGTGTCTAGGCCAACCCACTCTAGGGCGGGAAAAGGCGCGCCCCGGCTACGCCGCTTCGGGCATACCAGCCGAGACTCGCCTCCCGCCCAAGATGGCTTCCCGGGGGGATCGTGGTACTCTGCCATAAGTTCGGGGGGACCGATTGGTCGCCCCTTTCCATATTAGCTGATATTTTCTCGCCGCTTTCTTATAGTGCGCGACCGGGTGTGCGCACCCACCTATCGCGTCGAGACACGCATGTGCAGTCATGTGACTTTAAAACAACACTTCCAATTGGTTCTTACTAGTTTCTGATCTGCAATTTACACGGAACACTCCACCCACTTCCCTAGAAAACGAGTTTATCGAAAAACTTTTAAAGCCTCCTCTTATGAAATATTCGACATCAATCACATAGCAGAGTACTAAATAGCACTATATACACTCCGTCCCTTAATTATAAGAGACTTATTGCTATGTAAAAGCAACTTTTGTTTTCACGCGATAATGTGAAATGCTGAGCCTATTACATAATTTTATTTCACATATATGTTACTATTCTCCTTCGAGTACTAACACCGTAGAAAATACCACTAATAGCGATGATATTTTTTACACCGAGAACGGGCGATTTCTATCGCTTACAGCCCTTACAATTATAAAGTTTTATTTCCTAAGTCTCTGATCTCCAACTGTGCAACGTAGGTCCCCTGTGTGTCGTAATAAGGTCCATAAACAAAAACTACAGAGCCAGCATTATAAACATACACAGAACCACAAAACGACAAGAGCCACCATGCTAATATATATCCTTAATATAATAAACCTCTGAGAATAAATACATATTTCCGTGGCAGCCCATAACACAAATGTGGCGTCCTCTGACTCTGCTCCATTACCAAACACTGTAACTCCCCGCCCCCCTCACTTTTCACTAAACTCCGCACTCCACCCCAGCCGAACCCCCTATTACAAACCCCCAACCTACCCTCCCTGCCCAAACCCACCATGAACCTCAAACCGCCCCTAGAAAACTTATAAGACACAGGATTACTAAAACTCAAAGAATACGCAACAGGCACATAATGTAAATAGTACATGAAGGCACATATTTTTTCCAAAATGCTATTTAAAAACATGTTCTATTTTTAATAAATCTATCATGCATCTGACCCTCTAGAACTGCTTTCAAAACATGAACTATAAACCTCTACTTTTCATTTTCAAACCATACACTTTCAATTACATTATTTTTTTTCCACAATTCATATAATGTTACAAACCTTTTCTAAAATACACCAGTCCATATCATTTATAAGGATTTATTTTCAGTCTTCATCAGTGACACTTTCTTCACATATAATAGAAATCACTATAACTTTTTAAACGACAATGCTAACGTGGTAAAAATAACCCTTCATTTGCTTTCCTTTAAGAATGCACACTATGTACCCCACGCATGCGTTTCTTAATCTTTGTATTTGGCAGCGAATACCGACCTTGGATCGGAAGACATGAACAAGACCGCCATTGTCACATTTAAAACTGAACGTTGCATCTGCTCACACACATATCTTTCACTAAGCTAACATTCACAGAAAACATCATTGATGTAAAAAAAAATTGACCTTGCTTTACAACTCCCTCAAATCACTCCCTTATTTTTTAACGCATCCTCCAGTTAAAAAAAAGCTACTTTTTTAATAACCACTAAGCAATATATAAGTGACTAGACTCCTAGAAAATGTATCAAGTCATTCTGCTCCTCTCCACTGCATAGCCGGCGACCTAATTCTGTGGAGTTGCTATACAACCAGCGGTGCTGCGCCGTTTCCTGTACCATCTTGGGAAATTCAAAATGGATGTCCCTCCTGCCTTCGCAAACGAGCCGGGCCACTTAGAACTATTTCGACAGAGAATGCTTCTATACTACGGCACCTTACCACTCTCAACTTTGAATACTTCATATCGATTATCATTTCGATATTCGTATTTCACCTGTGTGCAGCCTGTATTTCATTGCCTGAGCTGTGATTTCACGTGGGCCCTGGATTTATGTCTCTGCAATTTGGTACCTCCTGAACCGAATTACAATCACCTCATGAATCCGTTACTTGATCATGAACAGCTTTGTTACAACGGAGGGTTTATGGCCTTTGCAGCGATACAAGGAGTTCTGGGTCATTGGAATATATTCGCAGCGGCGCAAGATTTCCTAACAGAGAGCTACATCAAAAACCCACCGAGCTGCCCTATGATGGTAAAAGACGCCCCAATAATGACAGATCATGAATGCTCCTTTCATCTTCTCAATTGGATGGCTGACATGTTTTCAGATGATAACAATGACTTCATGTTAGAGGCACTTGCTGCATACTTTGCCTACACAATGGACGGTTAACTCTTTCCTAACAGCGAGCTACATCGAAAACCCACCGACCTGCCCTCTGATGGTAAAAGAGGCTCCGATTATAACAGATCATCAGTACTGCTTTACTCTTTTCCATTGGATAGCTGACATAATTTCAAATGATAAAACTGATTTCCTGTTACAAGCAGAAGCTACCTATTTTGCCTAAACAATGCTTCAATAACTCTCAAACAACCCATTGAAGTCCTCATTTCCTTTTAGTTTTCTATATTCTTCACGTTATTTTCCATATTTTCTTTTGAAGAACAGACCTATTTGCTTTACTAACAGTGGACATTATGATTTCGTGTTGTTAGACAGCTGATTCATAAAGTAATGATGTATAACCACTTGCATTTTTATATATCGTTCCTAAACTGAAAGGCCAGAAACCTTCTTCCATTTATTAAAATATAATATACTTCCTTATAAGACTGTACAATGTTTTTTTCCAACTATATTCATTTTTCTTCAACTATAGCGTTTGTATTCCATGTACTACTGACAATACCAATTACTGTGTTTTTTGCAATTTCTGTACTCATATTACATAATGATTTGCCTTTAAAACAGTACATTTCTAAATAAACATTTCAAATATTCACGGTTTCTCTTTTAATCCATAATCTCAACTGAAATGATTTCATATTGAAAAACTATTCATGGGTTCCACATAACCTTAACTGTAGTCACTGAGAACCTTATTTATGAAGACCTTCCGCCGCCAGTGCCTCATTATTTAAAATGGGAAAAAGTAACGCACCGGTGGCGCAAGGCCTTCATAAATAAAGTCCTGAATGTTTTCTTTTCTCGACCTCACTTACTGATACTAGAACCTGCAAGCCAAATACGGCCCGTGAACTCTTTCTTACTAGGTCGCGCACCGTAAAGACAGTTATACCACTGTTAACATTTTTTTTTTTACTATTACTAAGCACCGACACAGTTCCGCTTCACTCAGAGTTAATCACTGCTCCCACGCTTCTACAGGCCAGACGCTATGTCGTATTTCTCTCCTTATCACCCTTTCATCTCCACAATAACAAACAGTTGTCCGCCAGCCACCAGAGAACAGACTCAGATGCAGAGGCACCAAAGAGTGAACCCATCACCAACTGCCATCTCCGGCTGTTTCCACTGGTTACACCTCATTCTGCACCTTGATGAAGGCAGAGGTCAAAAGTTCATGTCTTAACGTTCTACAACAAACTAAGAACACTATTTTCCCTACAGAAACATCTGCCAATACACAGCTCTGTTACATGTCTTGTTTTTTCACACCCAATAGTACTTTTCGTTTAACATAAACATTGACCTGTTCACTATCCACTTGTTACAATCAACCAATCATTTTTATTTTGTTAACCACACCCAGCCTCATCCTTTTTCTTTATTTAAAATTTCAACTTCTAACTACCATTCCACTTCCAGAACCGATCGGAGGACGACTACAAATCCCTTGAAAATGAAGGTCTGGCTAATAGGACACAGTTATATTCACTGGAGTGAAAAATATGCAGTAAGCAGACGAATTTGCAACCTCAGCTTACCAAATGTACACATAACATGGATTTCCAAAAGAGGATTGAAATGTCACCAATTGATTCCATTGGTGAAAACTTTTATGCATCTCCCAGAACCAGACCTTATAATTGTGCACTGTGGTGGGAACGATCTAGGCACAATCACTGGGGTAGGTCTGGAAATGCTTCTAAAAGACACCTTTCGACAATTGATGACACTTTTTCCTCGATCTGCCTTGGTATATTCCAATATATGCCAAAGACAGAAATGGAATTGGTCCAATCACCATTGTGCACAATTTGAGAAAGCAAGGAGACATGTAAATAAATCTGTTTCTGCGTTCCTCAGAGATTATAGCATGGGTTCTATTTACCACAACAACTTGCGATACCACATGCAAGACGTCTATAGGAGAGACGGTGTTCATTTCACGAATGAGGGAAACAGAATCTTCCTCTGCAACATCAGGCTCTGCATCGGTACTTACTTATAAATGCAGAAAACACTCAATTAACACAAGGGCTCTTTTCAGAGCCACCTTATATCTAAGCACTCAAACTTCTGATTTACCTCCATTTTCACACTCTTGTAAATAGGTGTGCGCGACCGGGTGCGCGCACCCCGTATTTTTTTTCGGGGGAAAATTATATCTTTTCGCGTTTAAGGGCCTTACTGCACACCCCGAGAAAAGCTACGCAGCAAGACAATCTCTACCTTCTCCCCTTTCCATGTTTCAACGCTTTGAAATGAACAATATATTTACTCGCAGAGACAAAATGGCGGACAAAACTTCCTGATTTCCTTCGAATCGAACGTTAACAGACGTCACGCAGCCAAAAAAAATTCCGCTCACGCGCAGCCACTTGGGTGCGCGCACGTGTGCGCGCCTATAGATATATAATTGACTTTAACTTTAATTTTCTCAACAACTACTGAACGGATTTACACCATTCCAAAAAAAGCGTAATCTGCGAACAAGACTCTACAGTTTTGGCAAATTTCTTATAAATTAATTCACCCATTCGAACTGTAGCCGAGTCTAAAGGTCCTATGGAAAATAACATGGAGAAAACATTTTTTGGGACCCCCCTTATATCTCAGCCCCCACGTGACCAATCCCCCCCAAACTTTCAGGGAAGGAGTGCAGCGGACCTAGCCATCTTCTTTGAGAAATTCGCAAAGACTCATCCACCAGGGCCAAAGTTATTCCAAATAGAATGTTGAGGATTTCCTATGGAAAACAATCCTAACTATAACTACCTACTGGCGACCGCCAGTAGGTAATATATATATATATATATATATATATATATGCAGGCTTACAAAGAAGTACAACGTTTGCATGTCTGCAGCCTTTCTTATTTTTCACCTTCTTCATCTTCTGCTCAATCAACACATCATCCACACATACACACATCTATTTGCTCCCTTTCTTGGCTGGGGTTATCAATCATTCTTCTTTAATTCAAATTCAAACTACAGGCCCTTTATCGACGCTTTTTATTATAACAACTACCCCGGCAGGAGGCACTATGACATTTGCACACTTGCTCCCTTTCTTGGCTGCACTTATCAATTATTCTTCAATTTAATATTTTAATTCAAACTCAAGGCCCTTTACCGAGCCTTTTTCTTGTAACTACTGTTGCAGTGATTCTGCTCCTACACACAACTGTGCATAAAGACTTACGACCTCAGTGAATTATGGTGTTCCAAACCCCACCTTTGTAACCAAACCCCCTAACAGACTAGCGATCAGTGACTCATTGGTTCTTCCTCCTATAGCAAAAACACCAATTATTAGTCAACCCACAACCTGCGACTTAGGTTACCTCGGGTAAGGTAAATAACAAGAGCACACTTTCGTTACATTCTTACACAAGTCGAAAACAAGCACTTAGTAAACACACCTGCAACTTTGAAATGTTTATTTCTAACACCGTAATCTCATGCCCAGTACATTACATAATACAAGCAAACATATTATCAGAAACAAAAGTTGTCAGCATTGTTACTATTCCATAAAATACAAAGGAAGAAAGCATCCTATAATGCAAAAGGGAAACAGATTTAATATCTACCTACATTTCACCCTCCCTACTTAGCAGGTTAGTTTATAACTACAGAAGATCACATACAACTACACAGGCAAACCCATACCTCTGTTACTCAGCAGTAGTGGATCACATTGAGTTCTACACAAACTGTCAAGATACAAAAGTTCTCAAACTGTGTGTAATCATGCCTGCACACTTCATTACTAAACACTCAAGTATAAGAGATGCCACAGCTGCACATCTCTTATGGCTCAAACGTGCAAACATCATTCAGAATAACACACACAGTATCCAACATAACCTTGATGTTTCATGCTCTCACTATACACACTAAAGTAGAGACACAGTCTACAAATGTAGTATATCAAATTATTGTCATATGAAGCAACATACTCAGCCTTCTCTAAATATTATTGCAAGTGCGTGTTGTGTACAAACCAGAGAAGGAAAACAAAAATGGCGTTTAGGCTTCCAATAAACTCATGCTAACTTAACACAGTGTGAGTGCAAGGCTCAGCCCACAACACATTTCCTTGACCAAAGCACAGAATGTAAACGTGGGCAAATTACGAATGCAGGCTCCAAGCCTAAAAAGCAGAGTCAAGTTCAATTTTGCAAAAAAATGTATTCGATCTTTGATAAAAAGCAGTAACTAAATAATAAAGAATAGGTAGAAAAATCAAACAGTCTTATTCCACCAGCATATAAGCACAGTATGTAGCAACAGCCTCCAACAGGAAGTCATTGTTCTCATCTGAAAACATTTCAGCCATCCAATTCAATAGTGGGAATGAACATACATGTTCCTCAACCACCGGAGCCTCTATCCTCATCGGAGGAAAACTCTGGTCATCTTCAATGTAACTGCGAGCCAAGAAGTCATGCGCCGCTGCAAAAACATTCCAATGTCCCATTATTCCCTGTGTCGCTGCTAAGGCCATAATCCCGCTGCCAGAACAGAGCAAGTCATGAACCTCTAAGGGGCTCATCGGCTGATCATAATCCGCGTTGGGAGACACTGTACTGCAGAGACACAAATCCAGGGCCCAGTCGAAATCGCAGCTCAGGCAATGGAAGACAGGTTGAACGCATGTGAAAAAGGAGAATCGAAATGATAATCCATAAGCTGCACTCAACGTTTCAAGAGGCAGCGCTCCATAGTAACCAAGCATTCGGTTGCAGACCAGCAACAACCGAGAAATATTGTCGTCTGCTGCAAAATGTGCATCCATATTTAAGTAAACAAATTAATACAAGCACACTGGCAACTAATGTGAGCATTAATCACAATTCACCAAAGATGCTGGAAAAAATCGAATGAAAAAACACAGACAAGACACCAAATATAGTTTCTACAGAAGTCACAAGGCCAATGCTTATAACTTTTAAAAAAATGAGCTAACCCCCTACTCGAGGATGCATTAAAGATAGTCTAAATTAACTCCCTAAAATTCTGGGGCACGTCAGTATTTAATAAAGCATACAGTTCTGTGCGGGTGTTTACTATATGAAGGACAAATGTTTCTCTAGCAGATGTAAGAGCGACCTCTTTTTGAGACAATAGCGCTCTTATACGGCTCATTTGGTTGACTCTTCTTTCAAGGTCGGAATCGACGGCCAGATGGAAACATCCAGCTTCCCATGCAGAATAGTAAACACAACTTTTTTATAGCAAACCACACCCTCAGTTACCGTAATCATGTAAGCGATGCCTGCTAACATCGCAGAATAAGCCACACAGCTGAATCGGATCTCCATTAAGTGACCACTTCTAACTATTCTCATAGCGCGCCCAACGTGAGCATGTGTAAACGGTAAAACGTGACATCTACATAGTCGGAGCCAAATCTTCCTTCCATGGACTACTAAACAACCATAAGCTATATAAACCACACCTATTGTGCGATTAGTTTTGTTTTCGTGAGTTATTTCTGCGTCGCCGATCTGTGATGCATGTTCCCATTTCCAGCATCGGATTCCGGTTTTGCGTCAACAAACATATTCCGGAGTTGTAAGTTGTTTCTATATGGAATAGGCACAGTAGATAGTTATAGTGTGTGCCTATTTTTCAACATTTAAAATTTATAACTAGAAACAAGTGTTATTGCGTGTTTTTCCTGTTTTCTCTGTAACGTCAGCAGCTTGTTTTCAGAAATAAATAAATTACAAGAAACATTGCTCCTTTTCTGGCTCCTTTCAGCTTATATTCACCTTCTCCCTAAAGAATATATAGGACCAGTACTGTATATTATAAGAGTAGCATCCTATATATTCTTAACTAAGTATGTGATTTGTTAGTGGAACAGTATGCAACCTCTAAGCACTATGACAGAACGTTCCTGAATTCTACAGAATACAAAATTTGAAAAATAATAATGCATACAATTCTATGTAATATGAAGTCACTTGTATTTAACTGTTTTTTACTTGTTCACTTGACCTCAGATAATATAGTGCCGGAGTGTTTGTTGTTACACTTCTATTCTACTTTATCTAAAAGTAACTGATGCCCTCTTACATTATCAAGAATATGGGGCAACACTTTCACAGACTGTAACAGAAAAAATAAGGATATAGACAAGCTTGACTGATAATTTATGAAATTCCATTTTTAATTGTCACCCCTTTCATATATACAGCAACAGTTTCTGAGGAAAGTTTATTAAAAGCGCAAGACACTGTAATTTTTCCGCAGTGATTCATATACCACACCGCAATAATATAAATGGCCGTTGAAACATATAAAAAAATGTTCCTTCATAATCCCTCTCCACCACCTTATGAGCACTGTACAGAGTGAATAGTGTTCCTAAACTTCCCTCTACTACTTTCTTTTGCCATACTCCTTTGGCAGTGCGTCACAAAATCACTGACAACACTGAACCGTTTCTACCCAATAAGGAGCAAACTTGTGCTCAGAACACTTAAGCCAATAAAATGTCCATTTTGTTCCGCAGAAGAGGAAGGAATGACTGCTAAAACTTCTACTTTAAATACTTCACAGCATATGAACAATAAGCTTCGTAAAGTCCTGCTTAGAGCACGTTACCCTAATACTCAGCGAACAGGAAGGAATCGCTAACTACACTTTCACTTTCAACAGTTTACAGCCAATCAACATTAGGCTTAGGAAAGTCCTCCTTGGAACACGTCAGCCAATCAGATGTCCCTCCTACTCCACAGCGTGGAAATGAATGGCTGACAACACTTCTACTTTGAATAGTTTGCAACCAACCAACATAAAGCTCAGGAAAGTCCTCCATACAACATGTAAGCCAATTAGATATCCTTGCAACTCTCCGGAGCAGAAGTGAATTACAGAAAATACTTCTACTTTCAATAGTTCACACCCAAATGAACATTAAGATTGTTGTACAGAACACGCCGTACTACATGTTAATACATTTCCTGCAACAAAAAATAAAAAATGTACTGCCCCAGGGAGTTGGCGTTCCCTGGGGCATGTGGCGGGGCTGGAGCCTCCCCACACAGGTATTTAAAAAAAAAAAAGAAGCCCCAGGGGGGTGGCTGTCCCCGGGGCTGCGGAGGGGTTGTGAGCCCCCTGCATATATAATGTCAAAACCCAGGGGAGAGGTGGTCCCCGGGGCAGGGGGGGTCCCTTTGGGCCCCCCAATATAAATAAGAACATTGCCCCTGGTATTTTGCCCCCCGAGTTTTTTTGTCTTTTTCACATGGTACGCGTACATTATGTGATTATTCTACTATAACAGGATGACCATGCAATTCCCACACTCACACACTGATTTCCAGCATCAAGTTGTACAGTGTAACTGAATGAGAACATACATATATAAATTAGCTGCCCTTCAAGGGCCAAAAAGTACAACTTAAACCTTTCACAGCCCTATATTACTACAGCTACAACACTCCACTGAATGCACAATAAACATTCATAATCGCAGAAATACGTCATGTCTACCATATTTTATGTGTGCAACTATGAACGAATATACAGTCAATGATACCCCGTACCTTCCATGTTGGCCAAGTTGTGGAACTTTACAGATATCATGACACATTTACTTTAAAGAGATGGATAATGTCAGCACTACAAAAAGGACACCCGAATCACATAACTTTTCATATAGCTCACGACGTGACCATGCCCATAGCTCTGGAATTATGCTTCAGAGCCTCACCCAGCACTGGTGTACATCAGGCCAGCCCACTCCGCATACGCTACCAGGAAAACACAAGAACACTAAATGGCCTAGATTTCTACGGTAGTGATTTCTTAGTTCCAGGTCTAGTTGTCAGAATGGCACACACACTCCCTCATGGCTGTTATGCACCCACACCACACCTATCCAGTGCATCCGTCACTACACACGTGACCCTAGCTATAAAAAAGACGGGGCACATGTGCTTCACGCCATTTTAGAGTTGCTCCCATCCCAACCACTTTGATGGTCCGTCCTAGTGGTTTGGATGCCTCATATAGGCCCAAACTACCGAACAATGGGGCCCACTACCACGTGCATGGCCTCTTTGGTCACTGAGTTAGTGGTACCCGAAGCACTGAGCTGGTGAAGAACTTGCCATGATGATGAGGAGAGCACGAGTATGTTGTTAGCCATACCGATATCAAGACTCAGCACCATATTGGGACCAGATTAGGACTGCATGATGTAGAAGACATCCTGTCCAAGAAAAGGTGGGCAGTGAGGCCGGGGTGCGTATCGGAGTGAGTAGATGGGCTTCAGCAGACTAGATACAAAAAGGCGACTCAGCGATTTAGTCAAACGCACTCCTATACAGTGTATCAAATTACATGTATATATTTTTTTTCCAATAGCAGGACCTTTTTTTACAATCGCTCAAACGTCCGGAACATAAACTATGCAAATAGTTATTTTAAATGTGAGAAGTAACGTGTGCATAAGAGCGATGTTATTCAACTCCACATTAAGACAGTAACAATTACCAATCATAACATCTTTCTTTTACTATCTTTTAGATGTAGAGATTCAGGGTGCATTAAATCCCGGCACGTGGTGAAAAACACACTGGTGACAGAAAAGTGTACTCCGAATATTTTTTTCAGTCACTCTCTCACTTCCTCTCTCCTTTGATAAAGAAATGACACACAATGTTAACTTCCTTTTTATCCTACAGGTTTTGTTTCACAAATTGGCGTCAGCCACCCCCAAAACCTACAAAGCACTACGTTTGAGTATTCTGCGATGATACATGGACATTGTAACAACATCTGAGAAGCCTGCTTCAACACTTAGTACACCCTCTTTGAATCACGTCAATGGCACAAGGTGAGTAAAGAAGCTTGTTTATGAAACAACGACACGTTATATGTGAAAGGAGAGAGTGGGTAGTGTGCAGCAGGTTCACTGTGTAGGAATATAAAATTACCTCCGATCAGTGAGAATAGATAGGTTACAACAGTCTGACAAACAGATCTAAAAGCTCCTTGCGCCAATTTTCTGTCACTTTTAGCATGAGAAAAGTGGTGCCTCTGACTTCTCCACAAAAACACTCACCGCCACACTCTGGGAGTCAATAGGGTGAAACAGTCTAGGTACGCAATATTGAGAACTCACCCCAATGCAGTAGGAGTGAATGGGATATACTACTTAGGGAAGAAAAACAACACACAGACACCTCCTTACAGTGGAACTTGTTATAATATAGTATCCTGAGTGTACAAAAAATAAAGCAAAAATATACATGTGCAGTTGTATGGAGTATGCTATTACTAACTCTTTATACTATCTTTCAGATCACTAAACTAGAGGATGCACTATGAACCAGCACATCCGTGGACACACAACAGAGGCAAAAGGTGAGCTATGAGTATTTTCTCCAGTATTAACTGCTCCATCTATAACTTTCTCTACCACATTTTAATGTTGTTTTTTCTCTCTTTCTCTTTCTCACTTTCTCTCACGTTGTTTCTCTTTCTCTTTTAAAGTTATGGTGGATGCTGCTGTCCACTCTGCCATGTACAAACTTAGCTGAGTTAAAGTTGTGAATTCTGTTGATCACAGTATTTACACAAGGTAAGCAGAGCAGCCTAGATATACAATGCTGCCAATTAAATGCATTAGAAATAAGTGCTTATTTACAAACCACTTGCACCACTTTGGCGTCACTTTGAACATCGGAAAAGTAACACAAAACTGTTGCAAGAGACTAGTAAATAAGCCCTAAAGAATATTGTCCTGCATAATGACTTAATCTCTCACCTAATTCTGTATTATCTCTGAATCATTTTAAAGACCTGTTAATCTGTAATGTAAACCTGACACAGTACACCGCTTGAATGCGGACCTATAACACAAGTGAAATGTAGCAGGCACACTGCACACGTAATAAATATCGTCAAGTGTTACCTTGACTTGTAATGTTTGACCTCATTTAGTCACATCGATCTAATTTTAAACACTAATTTTCTTTTTTGTTTTGCAGATTACCTACCAAACGTCTATTGGACTCCACATCACATTTTGTTAATTATATAGTTTTATTAAAGTTATGTTTCTATTTCTTTATTGTATTGTTATCTTTAACTTACGTTTTCAGTTATTTATTGTTTTATTAAAAGTTAATTAAAAAAATATATACGTCTTTTTTTGGGGGGGAGTAGCGGTCCCCAATAGAAATGATATTCATAATTTGAAGTATAATTCTGAGACTAACTAAGTTTTAAAACTCCAGCGCCGTAACTTTTTCCATTAGCAACATAGTGTGGTGAACTTCTAAACTCTTTGCTCACGTATGTGTTCCATGAACTGTTTCTATGGTAACAGGCAGAAAACAGTTTGGGGGTAGGGTTGAAAGGTACTAGCTGTACAAAAAATGTTACATTTACCCTGGATTCACTAAAAGACAGAAAGGAAGGCAAAGTAAAACAAAACACTGTGTACCAGATTTACAACCCCTTGCACCACTTTCGCGTCCAAGGCCCCCCTTACAAAATTAAAAGTGGGTGGGCTTCAATGACGCCCCTCAACCCCCGGGAACAACCACCCCCGGAGATTTCTATATTGTGTGAAGGGGGCTGCGTAGCACTCCGCCTGGTGCCCTCGAGAGCCCTGGAGACCTCCACACCCAGAACCGGTTCCTGCAGTGTCCTGGGGTGCCTACCGTGGGACACTGCTGTTTGCTATGAGAGGGCGAAAGTCTTGCGGCTCCCACCCTCCCATAGCAAACTTACTTAGAATTTTGAAAGACAGACAAACACAATTGCATTTCCACATGCAAGTTAGCATCTCCCCATGTGTAAAAGCAATGCCGGCTCCCAAAGAACGCAAGAAGCCTGCCAGATTGTGGGGGCATAGCGGCTCCCCTCACGGTCCCCAACATTTTTTATAAGACCCGAGGGATACGATCCCCAGAAATATTAGAAAGTTCTGATAGGAGCTATTTTTTTTACAGAAAAAGTAAAAGTGGCGCACCCATCTCAATGTGGCCCCCTGTTGTGCATGCCCTGGAAGCACAACTCATAATCTGTAGGGTGCACCTTTGGTGCCCAACTTCTACACGTTTGGAAGCCGGCATTCCTTGTCCACATGGGCCTCAGAGTCCCCCCTCAATCTATATTTTAAAACCCCGGAGGGTGGCGGTCCTCGGGGCTGAAGGGGCCTCAGAGCCCCCCTCAATTAATATTTTAAAGTCCTGGGGGTGGTGTTCCCCTGGGCTGGGGGGCATAAGAGCCACCCCCACATATACATTTATATTTACTGCAGGGGGCCTTGAGCCCTCCCCGCACATATATTTAAAAAAAAGCCCCAGTGGTGACGATCCCCGGGACTGGGGGTCCCCATTATAATAAACTACATTCCCTGGGACTTGCTAATTAGCACTAAAGCGGGCTTCAGGTTTTTTTATTTTTCACGCAATACGTGCATCCCCTTGTGGGACCACTGAGCAGGCCTAAGGGGTCAGAGTGTTTCTACCCTGCATCCATTGCGTGTTTTGCGCACTTTATTTTCAGTTTTCAGTTTTCTTGTGCCTCAGTTCCTTCCTGTTTTCGAGTGTTGACAGACAGTTGACAGCCAATTAGCATGCAGCTCGTGCTCGTAAGAGTACGCGTATAATCCTCAGACGGTACTTCATCCATAAATATATATATGATTTTACTTTTGATTTTTTCAGGAACTACTGCATGGATTTACACCATTTAACAAAAATCGTCATCTGCAAATCAAACGATACCTTTTTGACAAATTTGGTCTAATTCCGTTCAGCAGTTCGGACTGTAGGCCGTCTTAAAGGTCCCTATGGAAAATTGCATGGGGAAAACACATTTTTGGACCCCCTTTTATCTCAACCCCAGCTTCAGGAATCACCCCTAAGTTTCAGGGAAGGACCGGAGTAGAGCAGGCCATCTTCTTGGAGAATTTCGCAAAGATTTGTCGACCGGCGCCAAAGTTATTCCAAATAGAATTTTGCAGATTTCCTATGGAAACCAGGTCCTAACTATAAGTACCTACTGGCGACCGCCAGTAGGTAATATATAAATATATATATATATATATATTCATAAATATTACTAAATTAAGAAAAAACACCCAAAAGTTATATAATGCAAAAAATATATATGTACTATTAGTTGCTTGTTATAGATATGTATATATAAACATACACACACATGTTTATTTGTGTATGTTTACATAAGTATATATTTATTTATATTATTAAATGTTACTTCATTTTATGTTATGTACAATATATTAAAGTTATGTATTAAAATGTTTAATTTTTACTATGTTGAACTTTATATTTATGCACAAAACAATATTTTTGTGATGTTTTATATGTATTATTGTGTACATAAAACCGGAGAAGAAGCTGGAACCCTTTTTAAACTTCATTAAAACACCTAGTGATAGAACCCTCTACTTAAAACTGAGGTATGGGACACTTCCGCTGAATGAATTCACCAAATGCTGGAAATCTTCCGTGTACCACCAAGCTTCTTGCCCAAGATGTACCAATCCCACCGAGTCCCTAGCACACTTCCTGTTTGCTTGTAGCGCCTATAGGGGAGTCAGAAAGAAATGGCTGAAACCTGTATGCAGGGAACCAGGAGTGAGACATTGCATGATGGCCCTTCGGATTTTGAGAACGGACACAACTTCTATGATGGTCATCTGTGGATTAGCAAAGTACTTGGGAAGAGCCTGGCAGATTCGTTCAAAACGTATCCAGCTGAAAATGAGCTAGTAAACATCGACTAATTAATCTGGCTGATTATGGGAATACTTTCACTGCATTTTATGTCTTACGGTCTTTTAACTGTATATATTCACTTTGTATTTTTAATATTTTATAAATGAAATTGTACCTACTTTTATGATAAATTTCTTATCGAATAAAGTACTACAAACAGCAAATATTTTGTACAATATTTTTGATTAAATTCTTTGGTAGTTAGAGTTCTAAGATAGAAAACCAATAATCAATTTTCACAATGTTTTTTCACATGATATCTGTGTTTTATCTTATTTTGATACTCAATATTCTGTCACTGTATTATGAAAAAAATTGGCAACACATGAGCTGTGGTCAGTCAACATGTCCCCTGAGTGCTCATGGGCTTGGGCATAACAATCTTTGATTGAGGGAGCCACTCTGGAATACTTGGAGTACTTGACTCTTTGATCCCTTTTAAATACATCCTTATAACATTTGCTTTAGTCTAGTTTTATATAAAAATAATTGTGCTTAACTAGGCCATATAGTATAAGAATGCATGTTAATTGTGCTGTGCTCGAACCACTCCAGTGCATGTTTTAGTTCCTATTAAGAAAATAATCGTAATTCAGATGTAAGACCTATATTCTTTTTCTAAACAAATCAACATTTCTCTAGCTTCCTAACTAAAAGAAGGATTTCAAAACATTAGCATATTGGTACACTATTATAGTTGTGCAGAAGCATTCTAATATGTAAAGTTGCATTCCTTGTTTATGTCCTCTTTGTAGCTAAATCGTGCATATCAATAACCAATTAAAATCATTTGAAAGTTAGTGCAGTTAATGTGTTTTATGAACTAATAGTTTGATTGGTAGCTATGGAAATAATATTTTAGCACAGCCTATTTATGGTATATAATGCTATGAAATTGTGTGTTTTCGTTGTCCAGTACATTCTACAAATGCATACTATTTGGTAGAGAGGTAAATCTTTGCTAGATTTTGTTGGATTTTCTCTGGAAAGGGAGGTTTCATGTGATACTTCATTTCTTTGCTTGTTGCTTACAAATGTCTAATGTCATGACATGCCACTCACTGCAGTATGATATAGTAACCTCCTCCATTCAGAAATAAGTATAAATAAAGGCTGAGTGCCTGCATAGTCCGATCCTTGGAATGTTCAGAGATGAAATGGAATTGATATGGACTTCTAACTCATTTATCCTGTAAATTGCTAATAGTCAAGGAAGGTCTCTGGGTCATGGCTACAGTTGTATGAATGAGGATCTAGATTGTATCTTTATAATTGAAAACAGCATATTTAAATTCAGGAATTCACAACAAGAAAGTCAAGTAGAGGTGGTAGGATGATATCACTCTTTATTAACTGAATTTATGCATAAACTACTCACTACTTCTACTACAACTACTCACATGTATGCATCAACTACTCACTACTACAACTACTCATATTTATGCATCAACTACTCGTTATTGCTACTCAACATTGTATGTTCAGCTTTATGGAACACTTTTTGCCAACATCTGACTCTAGTTTTTAGAAAGGACCAAAGACATCATGGAAAACGGGGATCAGAAGGAATTTGATGTCCCTTTTCTACCAGTTTTTATCCTGCCACTAATCTCCTTTTTATTTGGGGGCTACATTTCTCTTTCTTTTAGTGCTTTTATAATGATAATATATTTAAAATCTGTTATATCGTATAAACTTTCTGTTTTCCGAAGATAAATGTAATCTTCCTGGATGACATAACCAGCCCCCATGAGAGCATCCTTTAGAAAACCCTCATCCATGCAGAGAAGAGGAAACTTGAAGTCGCCGCACATGTAAAACGTTGCTTCAAGACTAGCAATCATTATTAGATGTCCTCTGGTCTTTAACAATGAGGAGACATTTTTCAGAGCTTCACAGTAGGACTTCTTGTCTATCACAAAGTGCTCCAAACAATGTGCTAAGAGCAGACAGTCAGCCTGGGGGTGTATGATGGGAGACAGTGGGTTACAGTTCATCACATCATGTTTAAGAACTCTTTTGAATTTTCTTTGTAAGTTGTGTTCCTTCTCAGTCCATGTGTCACTGAAAGCAAAGAGATACAACATGGTGAACATGTTTTTATTTGTTGACTGACACATGTTTTGCAAAGTGACGATGATCATATTCAAGACAGTTTTATAAAACTACATACATGTTTTCAATATGATTGCTCCCTCTGCCTGTGCTCCTCACTTTGTATCACACACTTATCTAAGGCAAATATCTGGTTAATGAACTATAAGGCAATAGAGGTATCATTACATTCCTACCATAAACATATTGACATCTCTTTTGTTTTCTGGAATTAGCTGTTTGCTAGACAAACACAAGTTGTTTGTACATTGAGGAGTAGGATTTCTCAGAGATTCCAAAACTTTGGCAATATTAATAGAATAAATTTTTTGTGCAAAGTGCTCATTGCAAGATACATTTACTATCAGCGTTCTTTCCTCCACATCACACATAACTAAAGGCACAGGTACCGATTCACATAGGTAAACTTTTGTGTAAGTTTACTGCTTTTCGGCATTCACAAAATAAACTGTGTAACTTTTCAGTATTCACAAAGGTATGTTCTACTAGTAAAGTTAAAGTTTTGGTCTGAGTTTATCTTCGTGAATATCAAAAAGCAGTAAAGTTAGTCTTTTGGTCTAAGTATCCCTTTATGAATACCACAAAGTAGCTAAATTAGACTTTTGGTCTAAGTTTACATTTGTGCATACCAAAAAGTAGTTAGTTTAACTTTGTTATTCAGGCACATTTTGTCGGAAGACATCCATAGCTGTGTTTCTCTTGCCTCTTCCAAACACAGCATGACACCAGTGAACTTGAGTTAAACATCCACATGGCTGATACAATAAACAATGCCAGAGATGGTAAAATAAATGAAGACCTCTAAACTAAAGATACCAAAAAATCAAGAACAGCGGTTCTCAAATTATCTGAGTAAAATAAACTCTAAGCTAAACATAACCATGTCAGGGCCACAGAAATAATCAACCGTTCTGAAAATGGCTCTAACTTTCCCATTAAAAATATAGCACACTTTTTAAATCAGGAGCAATCTGACAATCTTTTTAAGCAGTCCCCTATTCAGAACCTTTGCATATCACTGTGAAGCTGAAACCCTCTTCCCACTCATGAACACTATAAAAGGTATTAACACCTCTCTTTCCTTTCTCTGCACTATCCTGATTAAAAACTCCCTCGCCCTTGGGGAACAAACAGATCACCTAAAAATGGTCATATATTTCCTCTACAAAAGAACTCAGAAGTATATTTTGAAGATGGAAACAAATCCACCTCTATCTCCAACCTCCTTTTTAAAGATGGTATTTAGACAAAATAGTGATTTTTAAATATTGAGCTAGAGTAATGTCCGAAAAAAATATTGTGATACACAAATATTGTGATGTAAAGAATAGCAATTTTGTAGGTAACTAATATTGGTAACAAGAAAATCATTCTTGTTAATATTGCTATCAATAAAATATTTGTAAAAACTATACTTCTTGTTAATATCATTTATATATATTAATATCGCTTTCATTTAAATATTTGTAAAAAATATTGTTTTTTAATTATCTTTAATTATTATAGATTATTTATTCATTTTATACAGTATTATTATTTGTTGTAATTGGTCATTTGTAATAATGTCTTTTAAATGTAGCTTGCAATTTTAAGTGATTTAAAATGTAATTGCTATCAGTAATTTATAGTGTCATAGCAGGCTGCTAGGTTTGTAGAGGTGATGGCTGCTGAGATTGTAGGTGCCCCACCAACTTCTGAAATCACGGCCCGGGGCGTAGGGGGCCCACTACAGGCCCCAAAGTCCCTTACCACCAGCCTTTTCATGGCATGTTAACTGCCATGAAAAGGCCAGTGGAAAGGGACATTGTAATCCCTACGGTGGTGCCTGGCAGGCAGCACCAACATAGTTGGGATTACAAGCACCTCTACAGCTCCAGTGTGCTCAAGGAGTGCATTGGATGCTTGGCAGTTGGACTTTCTGACTGCCATCATCCCGCCCGCAATTGTAATATGGCAGTTAGGTAACATGTCTCAGATTGCGAGGACACAGCCACCAATAGTGGCAGCATCCCCGCCATCGTACTCAACCCCTATATTTTGTTGTAACTGCAGGCTGTTGAGTTTAGGGGGTATAGGATGGGAAGTTAATGAAGACATAATTAGTTATTAATTAATTCTTAATTTATTAATAAATATGTCAATGATGTTATACTTATTCATTTAAGTTATCCTTAAATGTGGGCTGCTAGGTTTGTGGGGGTATGGTGTGGAAAGTTAATAAATAAATAAACATAAAAATATGATTATTAATTATTACATTGTTTATTTGGTTAATTAACAATGTGAATATTAAGATTTTTACATGTGTTGAAATGTAATAGGGTTATTCAAATATAGTATGTGTTTGAAGTAAATAAAGCTCCTCTGAAGTCCAATGATATTCCTAATGTTGAACAAACTGGAGTGGGAACAGTCAATTTTAACCCTCTGAGTCCACCGCTTTCCCTACTGTTGAACAGACTGGAGTGGGACTAGTAAATGTAATCCCACGGAAGTCTGATGACCTCCCCACTGTTGCACAGACTGAAGAGAGACTAGTAAATCTTACCTCTCTGAGCACCAATGCTTTCCCAACTGTTGCACAGACAGGAGGGGAAATAGTAAATGTAACCCCTCCAAAGTCCAGTGCTTTCCATACTGTTGCACACACAGGAGGGAGAATAGTAGAATGAATCCCACCGAAGTTCAATCCTTTCTCTACAGTTGCAGAGAAAGGTGTAGGAATAGGCAATCTTACCCCACTGAGGTCCATGCTTCCCCTACTGGTGAGAATACATTAGCTATTATTTCCAGGCTTCCAGCTTTTTTTTGTTATATTGTTTAAATATACCCATTATTATTTGTTCAATTGGATATTATTTGTATGTGTATCTATGTATATATATTTATATATTCACTAAAAGAAATCATAGGTTTCAGGCATGTTATAGTTAGAAATTACCATTTAGAACCCTTGGAGATTAATTGAAAAAACTATAGGTTTCAGGCATGTTATAGTTAGTTGGACATTTCACTCATACAAAACCAGAGAAATTCCACCGTTATAGTTAGTTCGCTAACTATACCTCGCACGACCACAATGCACTCCAGATGATGTCACATATTACATCATTCATTACATGATCAGTCCCTGTCCACCACCTTGTGACCACTGTACAGAGTTAATAGTGTTCCTACCCTACCCTCTACTACTTTTGTACCCTGTACTCCTTTGAAGTGCGTCACAAAATGGCTGACAACAGTGAACCGTTCCCACCCAATAAGGAGCAAACTTGTACTTGGAACACTTTAGTCAATAAAATGTTCATGGTGTTCCACCGAGGGAGAGGGAATGGCTGCCAACACTTCTACTTTTAATGCTTCACAGCCAATGAACATTAAGCTTCAGAAGGTCCTGCTTGGAACATGTTACCCACTCAGATGTCCCTGGTACTCCACGGAGGGTGAGGGAATAGCTGACAACACTTCTGCTTTCAATGGTTTACAGCCAATTACCATGAAGCTTGGGAAGGTCCTTCTTGGACCAGGTCAGCCAATCAGATGCCCCTGCTACTCCGCTGAGGGAGAGGGAATGGCTGGCAACACTTCTACTTTCAATGGTTCACAGCCAATGAACATTAAGCTCTGGAAGGTCCTGCTTGGAACATGTGATCCAACCAGATGTCCTTGCTACTCCGTGGAGGGGAAGGGAATGGCTGGCAACATTTCTACTTTCAATGGTTTGCAGCCAATGAGCATTAAGCTTGTTGTTAGCACACCTCAGCCAATTAAACGTTAATTTTGTTCTGCGCACACAGAGAGAACACGCCCTCCCACATAATATTACATTTCCTCTAACAAAGTGACACTATCCGTGATAAAAGTGAACACTGCATTATAAGTAAACATTACTGAGCATTATAATAAAGGAAGGCCGCAATACGGCGCATTTTTATTTTCCCAATATGATTTCCACAGCCTACTGCACATTGCCCCAATACCGCGCATCGTTCTTTTGCTGACGTAATTTCCACGGCCTACGCAGCCTTCACACTACATGTGTGTGTACCCTACACACTGCTTGCCGCAATACGGCACATTGTTTTCCCGACAGGCTTTCCAGAGCCTATGCACCGTTGTTCTGCAGATGTGATTTCCACGGCCAACCCAAGATTCAAACTCCCTGCCTCTGCACCGTACAGACTGCTAAAACTAAGTCCAAAGTGTTCCTACTAAACCCTCTTATACAATGTTTCTCTTTTTTTCCCCTACTCATTTCAACTGAGTCACAAAATGGCTGCCAGCACTTCCTAGTTTCAACCGTTCACAGCCGATGAGCAGCAATCTTGTGCTTGTAACGCCTCAGCCAATCAGATGTCAGACTTCTCAAATATCGATATCTGTAAAATGTAATATTTCTCAAAAACTACTGAACGGATTTACCCGATTTAAACAAAAGTGTGCTATCTGGACCAAGACCATTCTCCCTACCAAATTTGGCGTAATACCGTTCAGCAGTTTGACCTGTAGCCTTGTCTAAAGTTTCCTATGGAAATTTCATGGAGAAAACATGTTTTGGGATCCGCCCCTTTTTCTCAGCTACCCCTTGACGAATCACCTAAAATTTCGTAAAGATTCATCGAACAACTCCAAAGTTATAAGCACATCAAGAAATGCTTTTCCTATGGAAACTTGGTCCTAACTATAACTACCTAGTAGGTTATATATATGAGGGACTCATTGGTTAACACGAATCCCATGGTGGACATGGGTCAGAAGGGCTGCTGCCAGTTATACTTGCATTGACCAGGTCCATACATTTATTGTGTAAAACGTTTTGGATGGAAAGGAGATGCTGGGTTAGAGAATTCTTGTATTGTTGTTTAGGAAAAGTGTCAGTGCTGGCGCTTTGTCTTTGTTTTAAATATAAGTCTAATGTGTGTGCTTTGGCAGTATAATGATTTGCCAGTTTGTCTATGAAATCTTGAGTAACGGGATAAGCTTTTTCTAGGCCATTTGGTTTACTAAATTGATTGAGAATTTTATAGAATTCTTTATTCGCACATTTACCATTTTGAATACTGTTTGAATATTACCATTTCATGGTTTTTTTAAATAGTTGACTAGTATAATCTGTTAATTTTCTGTAGGCAAAGTTTGTCTTGATTGGTGTTTGTTCTGAGGCAGGCCCATTGCAGATTTGTAATTTGTTGTTTTATCTCTTTTATCTCTCTATTTCTCCAATGTGCTTGTTTTCTTTTGCTCTGTTGAGTTGTTTGTAGTTGTATAAGGATATCAAAAGCTTCCTGTATCCACTTATATAGTTTTTTAACAGAATGTATTGTGTCTATATCTATAATGGATGTTAGTTTTGCTTCTAAGTGTTCCAAATTGAGTTTGCTCCTAGGGTCGATAATTGGATGCACGTAAGGTGGTTTTAGGTATGTCGCTCATATTGTTTTAGGTTGGAAAGCAAGCAAATGGTGCTCAATTGCAAAATTTACATCTAGGATGTGTCCAGCAATGTGTGTGGATTTGTGGATGATCTGATGCAGGTAAAATTAGTTTAGGCCAGCAATGATTGTTTACGGATGCTTCATACTGGGTTTGTCAAACCAAATGTGTAGGTCACCCAGAATGCATAAGTTGAAGTGTAGTGTTACCAAGTCTGAAACCGTGTCTAGAAGTGCATCAGGGAATGTTGCATTGCTAGGTAGAATTTTGTAAAGGAGCAGGAAGTTACAGGAGGAAGATGGTGTTAGATTGCATCTGGTGAAAAGGGCCTCAAAATTTTTTAAGGAGACATTGTCAGGTTTAGTGATATGTAATGTTTGCTTAAACGCAACAGTGAGGCCACCTCCTTTTTTGCCTATACAATTATGGGTGATAGTTTGAAAGCCTAGAGGAATGTATTCATGCAGGACTGGAGCCATATCATCTCCCAACCATGATTCAGTCATAAATAGTATGTTAGGTTTTACGTAAGTGAGAAGGTTGTGGATGTGATGTTTGTTTTTAGAGAGCGAACAAGCATTTGTTAAGACAGTTTAGGGAACATGTTTGGCAATAGTATTAATTCATTTTGCAGAAGAGTCAGCAGTATTTTATAGGCTTGTAGCAGGTGTGTCCATAGCAATTGTGTAGCTGCTCTGTATTGTGTCCTCATCCAGCAAGCTAAGAAAGCATTTTGATGGGCCTATGTGTAGGTGGTGGAGACTGTGTTTGAGAGTGAGTTGGTCCACTTTGTTGTTTCTGTAGTGTAACCTTATTGTGCAGTAGACATGGAGAAGTGAAGTTGTGAGGTGTGGCATGTTGCTTATTTTGTTTACCCCTCTTTAGGGTAGAAGGTTTATGAGTTAGGGGTGATGGTACAGCATGTGAGTCAGGAAGTAAGGTTCTAAACTATCGAATGGATGAGAGACGGTTTAGAGTTGCTGTGTTGCTGTATATGTGTGAAGTGGTAGAAGAGAGAAAGGTTGGCATTGGAGTTTGTTCATTTGTGTAGTCTGGAAGGCAGGTGTATGTTTGTAGTTTGTGATGGAAAGTAATATGAGTTGTTGTGCATGAGAGATTTTGTTGTGCTGGTGTGCGTGTTATATTTTGTTTTTGAGGTTTAGTTAAATGAAGTGCTTATGTATTTGTTTTATGAGATGGATTTATTTGTATATTATTGTTTGTGAGTAGAAGTTGTAAGGAAAAAGGGGTGATGATGTGTTTGTGAGTAGAGTGTATGTTGTGTGTAAGAAGGGATGAAGAAGAGTTACAAGTGTTTGTCTTAGAAGTGATTGCTGCAAGAGCTAATATGTGTGGAGTGGAAGTGTTATGCAGTTATGTGATTGTGGTAAAAAGAAGAGGAGGGTGTTGAAGAAATATTGGGAGGCTGAGAATAGGTTTGTTAGTGACAAAAGGGGTCTTTTAGGCATACTTAATTCAGGGAATGTGTGTCTTGATGGGATACAGTTAAATGTGTTGTGGATTTGGGTTGTGTTAGTGAAGATTGGATTGGTTAGTGGTATTGGATGCAGTTGTGTACTATTTGTAGGTGAAGGTGGAAATAAGTGGTAGGTGGGATAGAAGGGTGTTTATGTGAGGTTTGTGAGGTTTTTTTAGTAGGTGCTGAGATATTGAAGTTTGAATAGGATTTGTTTGTATTAAACCAGTAGAGTACATATGCTATGAGTGTGTTACTCTGGTTGTGAATAGGGTAGGGGTGCTGGTGTATGTAAATCTGGTTGGCATTCCTAGCCATAATTCCGGTCAGTCTTGAACAGGCTCAAACTTGACCTCTCTGCCCTAAACCTCAATGCCTGGGCTGAGACACCCTGAATCCTCAACTTAAATAGCCCTAGTAATCAGGTGACCCCTTTGGCCAATGGGAACCCTAACTAATCACAAATCTAGCCCTCAGCCCTAGAACCAATAGAAAAACAGCCTCTTACAGCAAATCACAGCCCTAGTCGAAACAGCCAATCAGGCAGGAAACACTAAGCTCTACATCCAATGAAAACCCCAGCCCGAGCCATAACCCTAGTCCCAGCATTCAATGAGGCAGGAAACCCTAAGCCCTATGTCCAATAGAAGGCCCAGCTAAAACCCTAAACCTATCCACCAATCACATTAATAACCCTATGCCCTACATCAACAGGATCACTGACCCAGGAACAATCAGCAATCCCAAATACTCAACCAATCAGAACATAAACCTGAATCCAATTAGAAACAACAGATACAACCACCAATCAGTGCACACATGTAGCATCCAATAGTAGCTTATATAAAGTCCCTGCGATATCAGGCAATGATTGCTGGCTAGGGGGCTGGAAGCTGCTCCTCAATTCTGACTCTCCTAAGAAATAGACAGGCTCAATCCACACTTTGGAGCTCTGCAGCTAAGGGCCAGACAAACTTTGCCCTCCAACAATACTGTTTCTATAAAACTTTACTCACTCTCCTAGCCACAAAACCAGTGTACAATTAATAAAAAACACAGCTTAAACCACTTACAGCAGATTACTGCTATCTCAGAACACCCTCTGTATTTGATGTAAAATATCTCTTTTGCTAAGGGGGGAAGGGAGTAGGTTTATTCTGGTTTCATTCAATTGCTAAGACAAAATGGGAGCTGGGGTGAATTGTTTAACACATATGTCTGAGCATAGATCAAGGGAGAAACAAGGAGGAAAAATCAGGTAGTCACAGGCAGTTTCAAATGCAACAGGTTTTGGACTGCGAAGCCCACAATTCAACAGGTAAAATGAAACAGTTACTGGTAAGTAAAAAAATTTAATTTCTAAACAGAACAGGTGAAAAATTAGTAGGGGTGGGCAAAATTTGCAAAATTGACTTTCGCAAACGTCTGCGAAACAGCAAAAAATCTCAGCGAACACACGGAATTTCGCGTGTTCGCTGAGATTTCAGGGGCGGGGCTTCTTTGCAAGTTCATAATGCTTTTCCTACACTACAGCTGCTTAAAGGGCCAGAAGAGTTGTCACTCCAGTGACCATGTGTGTGTAACTTTGCCATGCGCCAAAAGGTGCCAGGGTCCCTTGAGTGAACTCTCCATCATAGTGGGTAAAGTGCGGGAAGACGGTGCACACCGCTAATGTGTGGGGCAGGGCCAAACGGGTGGGCTTCTATGCAAGTTCACATGCCTCTTGTGTTTATAAAAGGTCAGAGAAAAATCAGAGCAGCAAATGAGGAGAAAAAAGCTCCTGGACACAGGAACTGCACAGTCATGGATGCAAAGGCCTCCATCAAGCATCACAGCTAATTTTCGACAGTAGATATGGGGAGAAAGCTCACCTGCCCAGCCTCGACAAAGCTCACAATTTTATTTGGCTGATTAATGAGTTACTGATTTTGAGCTTCAGCTCCAGCACCTGTAATTGATTCCTGTTGAATTTTAATATTTGTGACAGGAGCATCGTGCCAGAATGAATCCTGCCCTGTATATTTATCCAAGAAGACGCCATTGTTTTGTGCGATAACTCCACTTAACTGGAGTACTTCCTACTGGCTAATCAGTAAGTGCTACCTCGTTGGGAAAATGTATAGTGCTTTTCCTACACTACAGCTGCGTAAAGGGCCAGAAGAGTTGTCTCAAATGACCATGTGTGTGTAATTTTGCCATCGTGCTGAAAGGGCCCAAGGGTCCCTTGAGTGAGCTGTCCATCTTAGTGGGCAAAGGGCGGGAAGACGGTGCACACTGCTAGTGTGTGGGGCGGGGCCAAACAGGCAGGCTTCTATGCGAGTTCACATGCCTCTTGTGTTTATAAAAGGTCAGAGACCTATCAGAGCAGCAGATTAGGAGAAAGAAGCTCCTGGTCACCAGAACTGCATGGGTTTTGCGCTTGTGAACGTCAAGGATGTAAAGGCCTCCAACGAGCATCACAGCTAATTTTCAACTGTAGATATGGGGAGAAAGCACTCCTGCCTAGCCTCGACAGAGCTCATGATTTTTGGGGCTGATTAATGAGTTACTGAATGTGAGCTTCAGCTCGAGCACCTGCGTTAATAATATGTAAGTGCTTCCTGTTGAGGTTTATTTTTTGTGACAGGAGCATCGTGCCAGAATGAATCCTGCCCTGCATATTTATCCAAGAAGATGCCACCTTTTTGTGTGATACCTCTACTCAACTGGAGTACTTGCTATTGGTTAATCGGTAAATGCTACCTCGTTGGGTAAATGTATAGTGCCTTTCCTACACTAAAGCTGCATAAAATGCCAGAAGAGTTGTCTCCAGTGACCATGTATGTGTAACTTTGCCATTGCGCCAAACGGCGCCAGGGTCCCTTAAGTGAGCTGTCCATCCTAGTGGGTAAAGGCGGGGAGACGGTGCACACTGCTAGTGTGTGTGATGGGGCCAAACGGGCGGGCTTCTATTCGAGTTCACATGCCTCTTGTGTTTATAAAAGGTCAGAGACCGATCAGAGCAGCAGATGAAAAGAAAGAAGCTCCTGGTCACTGGAACTGCACGGGGATTGTGCTCATAAAAGTCAAGGATGCAAAGGCCTCCATCAAGCATCTCAGCTTATTTTCGACGGTACATATGAGGAGAAAGCGCAACTGCCCAGCCTCGACAAAGCTCACGATTTTTTGGGGATAAATAATGAGTTACTGAATTTGAGCTTCAGCTTGGGCACCTGTAATTGCTTCCTGTTGAGGTTTAATTTTTGTGACAGGAGCATCGTGCCAGAATGAATCCTGCCCTGCATATTTATCCAAGAAGACACCACTGTTTTGTGCGATACCTCTACTTAACTGGAGTACTTCCTACTGGTTAATCAGTAAGTGCTACCTTGTTAGGTTAATGTATAGTGCTTTTCCTACACTACAGCTGCATAAAGGGCCAGAATAGTTGTCTCCAGTGACCATGTGTGTGTAACTTTGCCATCGAGCCAAAGGGCGCCAGGGTCCCTTGAGTGAGCTGTCCATCCTAGTGGGTTAAAGGCGGGAAGACGGTGCACACTGCTAATGTTTGGGGCGGGGATGAAACGGGCGGGCTTCTATGTAAGTTCCCATGCCTCATGTGTTTGTAAAAAGTCAGAGACCAATCAGAGCAGCAGATGAGGAGAAAGAAGCTCCCGGTCACAGGAACTGCACAGGGCTTGCGCTCATGAAAGTCAAGGATGCAAAGGCCTCAATCAAGCATCACAGCTAATTTTCTAGGGTATATATGGGGAGAAATCACACCTGCCCAGCCTCAACAAAGCTCACAATGTTTTTGGGCTGATTAATGAGTTACGGAATTTGAGCTGCAACTCGGGCACCTGCTTCATTTATATCTGTAAGAGCTTCCTATTGGGGTTTAATTTTTGTGACAGGAGCCCTGGGCCAGAAAGAATCCTGCTCTGCATATTTATTATCCAAGAAGACACCACCGTTGCAATACAATTCCGTTCCACCGCAGATCTCAGAAGTTTTGACATTTTCGAGTCCCGCGCGGAACACAAAAGTGCTGGAATTTTGCAAATTCCGCAAGCGGAACGGAATTTGCCACCCACCCCTAAAAATTAGGCAATCATGGACAGGTAAAAATTTCAATTTTTTAACTGTAACAACCACAAGCAAAACAGGTGAAAATGATGCAATCACAGGAAGAGGAAAACCACTTTTTAAATGTCAGTAAAAAGATAGCACAAGTCTGCCTTCTTACCACCTCATGGTCCTTGGTTTACTGGAATCTTGAGCACAGGGAAACTGCAGCTCACAAAATGGAGGTGATTGTTTTAGGGTTTACCCAATAAGACCTAAGGGGTCTGAGCTGGTTTAAGAGGAGGGCACAGGGTTTCTTGGGAGCTAGGGAGTCAAGCAGCAAGCTTGAGCTGCTGCTCTGTGGGGCAGGAAAGCTGTTCCTCAATTCAGAAACTCCCAGGAGCCAGAAAGGATCAATCCACACTGCAGGTAATGGCCTAACAAAATTTGTCCTCTAACAATACAGTTTGTGCGAAACTTTACTCATACTCCTAGCCACAAAACAAGTGTACACTCCCTAAAAAACACAGCTTAAAAAACTAACAGCAGATTACTGCTTTCAAAGAGCACCCTCTGTTCGGTCTCTGATCTATAATATCTCTGCGAGAGGCAAGATGGGGTTTATCTAGTTCCATTCAGTTTCTAAGACAAAATGGGAGCTAAGGGTGGATTACTTACCACAAAGGTCGGAGCACAGATTAAGGGAAATATTTGGAGGGAAAATCAGGTAGACACGGGCAATGTGAAAGTTCAACAATTTTTGGACTGTAAAGCCCACATTTCAGCAGGTAAAATGAAAGAGTCACAGGCAAGTAAAAGCCTCAAATTTCTAAACAAAACAGGTGAAAAATGGGAAAAAAAGTGAAATTCACTGAAAAAAACCGACAGGTTTCAGGGATGTTATAGTTAGTTGGACATTTTGCTCGTACAAAACCAGAGAAATTTGACTGTTATAAATAGTTGAGCTAACTGTAACTCGTGCCCCGGAAATGCACTGCTGATGATGTCACATATTACATCACTCATGACATGATCAGTGACATCGCTGATAACTTCACTGATGACATCTCAAATGACATACCTGATGACATCACTGATGACATCGTTCAATGACTGTGTTTCTGAAAAGGATGATTTAGTAGGTGTGTGACTGACTGTATAAGTGAGTGATTAAATGTGTTTTACTGAATGTATAGGTTAGTGACAAATTTGTTTTTCTGTCTGTATCAGTCTATCAGTTGGTATGTAGGCGGCAGCATGGGTTGGTGAGTAGCTGCATGGATGTCTGATGGGTTATTGATTGCTTGTCTGAGTATCTGTATGCATGCTGAGTGACTGTGTTTGTGACTCCCCGCATGGTTATGTGAGTGGGTGATTTACTGGCTGTATAAGTTCAAAAGTGCAACTGTGAGGGGCCATAAGGGTGGGTGAGTGTGTGTATGGCTGTGTTGGTGAGTGAATGGATATCTCAGTGGTAAATATGTGAGCAATTAGGCAGTAGATATGAGTGTTGAAGTATATAAGTAACCATATGTGAGAGAGAGTGATTGTGATAGTGGATGTATGTATGAGTGTGTGCTTGTGTCATTGATAGTATAAGGGAGTATGTGGTAGTATTTGTATTAATAAGTGCGGTAGTGTGTGTATAACTGTACAGGTGAAAAAATGGTAGTGTGATGGATTCTTTGCATGACTGACTAGGTGTGTGTGAAACTCTATGGGTAAGTGGCAGTGTGTGAGTGTCGGTATCAGTACTAAGTATGGGCGAAATTTGCGAATTCGTGTTCCACAAATTTGCACAAAATCGAATTTGCACTCCGCAAAATCCGCGAATTCGTGAGAATTTGCGTTTTTTTGTTTTTTTGCGTGTTCGCAAGGTTTTTTTGCGTGTTCGTGGGGTTTTTTGCGTGTTTGCGGGGCTTTTTGCATGTTCGCAGGCCGCTTGCATGGCGAAGTTACCCATGCGGTCGTTTATGGGCACAGCACCCTCTGGTTCACCATTGCCACCCTCTGGTTCATCATTGCCAACCTCTGGTTCACCACTGCCACCCTTTGGTTCACCAGTGCCACTCTCTGGTTCACCACTGCCACCCTCTGGTTCACCCATGCCATCCTCTGGTTCACCACTGCCACCCTCTGGTTCACCCCTGCCACCATCTGGTTCATCACTCCCACCCTCTGGTTCACCCCTGCCACCCTCTGGTTCAGCACTGCCACTCTCTGGTTCACCACTGCCACCCTCTGGTTCACCCATGCCATCCTCTGGTTCACCACTGCCACCCTCTGGTTCACCCCTGCCACCATCTGGTTCATCACTGCCACCCTCTGGTTCACCCCTGCCACCCTCTGGTTCAGCACTGCCACCCTCTGGTTCAGCACTGTCACCCTCTGGTTCACCCCTGCCATTCTCTGGTTCATCACTGTCACCCTCTGGTTCATCACTGCCACCCTCTGGTTCACCAATGCCACCCTCTACCGAGACATTTTGTGATGCAGCGGCAGCACAAAAGATGCACCATGGTGCTGGATATTAACAATGTGACGCATCTGAGAGATGCATCACGTTGTAAAGCCCTGCTCCATCAGGAGGCGTTCTGGCGCAGGGGAGGGCGTTCCTGCGCAGGAACGCCTCCAAAAAGTGGCTGAGTGAAATCTACAAGATTTCACTCAGTCACTTTTAGGCCAATGCTGCGTCAAAACCCTGCGCCTGCTTGAAGCAGGCGCAAGGCTTGGTGCAGCATTGGGGAGATAGGGCCCCCCAGACGCAGCTCCAGCAATGCTCTGCTTTACAGCACAGATGCGTGACGCATCTGTGACGTTTATGCCACATGGTCCCTGGGGATGCGCCAATTATTGTAAATCTGCCCTATACATTTAGCCAACGAGGGAGCACTTACTGATTAGACAGTAGAAAGTACTCCAGTTGAGTAGAGGTATTGCACAAAAAGGTGGCATCTTCGTGGACAAACGCGCAGGGCGGGATTCATTCTGCCCCCTGTTAGACTTGTTTTTTCTGCCCTCTGTTAGACTTCTTTTTCCCTTGTTTTTCTGCCCTTCTGCCCTCTGCTAGACTCCTTTTCCCTTGTTTTTCTGCCCTTCTGCCCCCTGTTAGACTCGTTTTTTCTGCCCTTCTGCCCGCTGTTAATCCCTTGTTTTTGTGCCCTTCTGCCCTCTGTTAGACTCGTTTTTTGTGCCCTTCTGCCCTCTGTTAGACTTGTTTTTCCCTTGTTTTTCTGCCCTTCTGCCATCTGTTAGACTCATTTCTTGTGCCCTTCTGCCCTCTGTTAATCCCTTGTTTTTGTGCCCTTCTGCCCTCTGTTAGACTCGTTTTTTGTGCCCTTCTGCCCTCTGTTAGACTCGTTTTTGTGCCTTTCTGCCCCGTTAGACTAGTTTTTTGTGCACGTCTGCCCTCTGTTAGACTCGTTTTTCACTTGTTTTTCTGCCCTTCTGTCCTCTGTTGACTGGTATTTTGTGCCCTTCTGCCCTCTGTTAGACTCGTTTTTTTCTTGTTTTTCTGCCCTTCTGCCCATTGTTAGACTACTTTTTGTGCCTTTCTGCCCTCTGCATCACCACATCATCACTCAGCTCTACCCCAGCATCACTCAGCACCACCACAGCATCACTCAGCACCACCACAGCACCACTCAGCACCACCACAGCACCACTCAGTGCCACCATAGCATCACTCACCACCACCACAGCATTACTCAGCACCACCACATTATCACTCAGCACCACCACAGCACCACTCAGCACCGCCACAGCATCACTCAGCACCACCACAGCACCACTCAGCACCACCCCATCATCACTCAGCACCATCCCAGTATCACTCAGCACCCCCACAGCACCACTCAGCATCACTCAGCACCACCTCCGCATCCCTCAGCACCACCACAGAATTACTGAGCACCACCACAGCACCAATCAGCATCACCACAGCACAATTCAGCACCACCACAGCATCACTCAGCACCACCACAGCATCACTAAGCACCACCACATTATCACTCAGCACCACCCCAGCATCACTCAGCACCATCCCAGTATCACTCAGCACCACCACAGCATCACTCAGCACTACCACAGCATCACTCAGCACCACCACAGCACCACTCAGTACCACCACAAAACCACTCAGTGCCACCACAGCATCACTCAGTTAATCTTCCTGGCGCTGGTTCTGCTCCCCCCCCTCACAATACCTTTTCGTTCACTCAATTCCCTTCCCTAGACCCCACTTCCCTGGCCACTCTCGCCACCCGTATCAAATCCGGATCCCCTGACGACTGCTGCCCCCCGTCCATACTCCGGGACATCTGCCACTCCCTACCCGACTGCATTCTCCCCCTGTTAAACTCTTCTCTTTCTTCCGGTACGGTGCCCGGCTCCTTCAAGGAGGCCATGCTGGTGCCCCTCTTGAAGAAGCCGGGGGCCGATCCCGCTGTTCCAGCGAATTACCGTCCTATCTCCCTTTTACCTTTCTTCTCTAAAATCCTGGAGGCCCACGTCACTACCTGTCTCTCACAGTTTATTGAGAGTTCCAACTTTCTCGAGGCCAACCAGGCCGGCTTCAGACCCGTCCACTCTACGGAGACAGTGATCTTGGCCGTGCTGGATGCCTTGAGAGACGGGGTTGACAAGGGTACCCCCCAGGCCCTGGTATTATTAGATCTGTCGGCCGCCTTCGACACAGTGGATCATAACATCCTTTTCCGCCGTGTCGAGCAGGCTGGCATCCAGGGCCTGGCGCTGGCCTGGGTCAAATCCTTCCTGGCCGGCAGGTCTCAGACCCTCAGTCTGGGCACTTTCAGGGCTCCAAGGGAGCACTCGCCATGCGGGGTCCCCCAGGGCTCTTCTCTATCCCCTCTTCTTTTCAATCTCTATCTTCACACCCTTCTTCTTTCTCTGAGGCAGTGGGACGTCACCGTGTTCAATTACGCGGACGACCTGCAACTCATCTTTCCTCTCACCTCCTCTTCTGCTATCCCCAACTTCCAGGCAGTTATGTCCCACATTCTCCAGTGGATGGGCCACAACCAGTTAAAATTGAACCCCGGCAAGACGGAGCTCCTCCTTCCCGGCAGGAGCGCCACCTTCTGGGGGCCACAATTTTGGCCGGCGGAACTTGGTCCCTCTCCCACCCCCGCGACCTCGGTGAAGAGTCTAGGGGTCACAATTGACTCCGGCTTATCCCTTGGGCCACAGGTAGGGACAGTGGTCTCGTCCTGTATTTACCAGCTACGCAGGATCAGGAAAGTGGCATCCCTCTTTACACCTGATGCCCTCCTGCAGGTCATCATGGCCCTTGTCCTTTCCCGCTTAGATTTCTCCAATGCGATTTATCACGGTTTGCCTATAACATCGGTGGCCAGACTGCAAGTGATTCAAAATCAAGCGGCGAGATTGGCCCTAGGGATCCCGAAGTGGCAATCTGCCAGGCCCCTTCTTGCCAAACTCCACTGGCTCCCGGTCACCGCAAGGGCGGCTTTCAAGGTCGGCTGCCTTACTTTTAAATCGTTGACCGGGCCTTGTCCCGCCTTTGTGAAATCTCTTATTAGACCCTACTGCCCATTCCGGAATCTGAGATCCACTCATCTTCACCTCTTGACTGTCCCCCCCTACAAGCTTTGCAGATCTGGAGGCCGGAGATTCTCACACCTGGCCCCCAAACTTTGGAACTCTTTCCCTCTGTCTCTCAAAACTTCTAACTCCCTGATACTTTTTCGCAAGTCCTTAAAAACTTGGCTTTTCCCTCAATCCGGTTAATCCCTCTGTCCTCTCTCTGTCCAACCAGCGCCAGGAAACCCATGGTGTCAGTGCGCTCTACAAGCACCCCTTACAATACAATACAATACTCAGCACCACCACAGCATCACTCAGCACCACCACAGCATCACTCAGCACCACCACATTATCACTCAGCACCACCACAGCACCACTCAGCACCACCTCTGCATCCCTCAGCACCACCACAGAATCACTCGGCACCACCACAACACCAATCAGCATCACCACAGTAAAATTCAGCACCACCACAGCATCACTCATCAGCACCACAGCATCACTCAGCACCACCACATTATCACTCAGCACCCACCACAGCACCACTCAGCACCACCACAGCATCACTCAGCACCACCACAGCACCACTAAGCACCACCCCATCATCACTCAGCACCATCCCAGTATCACTCAGCACCCCCACAGCACCACTCAGCATCACTCAGCACCACCTCCGCATCCCTCAGCACCACCACAGAATCACTCGGCACCACCACAGCACCAATCAGCATCACCACAGCACAATTCAGCACCACCACAGCATCACTCAGCATCACTCAGAACCACCACATTATCACTCAGCACCACCACAGCACCACTCAGCATCACCACAGCACCACTCAGCACCACCACAGCACCACTCAGCGCCACCCCAGCATCAATCTGCGCAACCATTCAACAAAAACTAGTTCAAATATGTTCTATCAATCTTTCAAACTCTATTACAAATGTCACAAAAAGATGTTAATATTTCACTTCTGTTCTTGGATTTTCGTCACAATAAAATCCACTGAACATAATCTTCACAAAAGTTATTTACAAAAGTTTAAGCTATTGCCATTATAAATTAAAATCACTTGTATTTAAGTATTAATCATTTAAAAAAATTAAAGCCATTGTAATTTGTAATATCAATACAGCTAAGTCACGTTTGAGGAAACGTTGCTGCACATTGTTACACTATGTTCAAAAATGAGTCACGAAAGGAGCTACTTTTAAAACCTATCTTTAAAGAATTAGTAGTTAGAACTTGTAGATCTGCATTAATACCCTGCTTAAGTGGCGTCAATGTCTATAATACACAATTTGTACAATTTATCTTTATAGCTGAAAAGAAATTATGTAAGGCTAATTCCTAAAGTAATTGATAAATTTGCTGGGTGCGAAGTAATGATTTTATTGTATTTAGGGAGTACGTGGGCAATTTTAAGGTACTTTTAAATCATTCTAAAACCTTGCGATGTTTTAATATTGTTTGGTAACATTTGTACCTATGATCGATCCAATGATTTTAAAGATTTGAGTATGGTGCTATAAAGTACAGATCAGTTTTAAAGTGTATTAGTAACTATGTTATTGTCAGCTCGCGGCACTTTAGTTTTGTCAGTGGAAAATGTATTGTATTTTTTAGCTACTGCTGAAAGCACAGGCCACCTTAGTATAGATGTTGGAATACTATTGTATCACTGTTGCTAATAGGTATAGTCATTTTAGAAATCTAGTCATATTGGTTGCTTGTATTTAGCATTTTAAATTTAATTTTTATCATGTGATCTCATTGCACTTTAACTGGAAATTATAAGCTGTTATCACATGTACTTATGCACTTTACCTCCAAAACTGGAAAACGGTTAATCCGATGTCGGGCATGTTATATTTTGGCATTGTATTCATATTTGTTCAATCAGAATTTGTGCTTGTTATGTATTTTAGTTTATTTCAATTAATCAACAAATAAAGCATTTTCTCTCCTATAAAAAAATGATTGGAAGAAGATGAGGTGTAGCATAAGAAATATGCTTTACTAATCAGAGCCAGCCAACTCTCCATTCTAACACGCACCAACATTCTACGAACATTCAGCAAGACCTACAACTAGTCCACTACATCACCTTACCCCATTTGAACAGACACAAAAGAATTCTGTAAGTACAGTAACAATATGAATCAACTTAGGGGTAACATTGCTAACAGAATGTGAAGGAAAAGAAACATGCAACAATTCGTAAAATAAAATCCATTGCATTAATTAAAAGCAAAAGACATCCTATGCAATTATAAGCATATAACAAAGATAGAAAGAATATATTAAGAAAAGTGAAAACTGCACCATTTTAAACTATAAAATAAGTTCCACGTGACAATGCAAGGTGTGGAATCACGTACCAGAACCAAGCACTGTCAAATAATTACATAAGCTGTAGAATCTACACACAGCGGATAAATAAAATCCTATAAATTAAAAAAATAAGTTGAGACACAGCAGGAGATATCTACATGTTAAAATGAATATCACAAAGACATTTCCACGAAAAAAGTGGATATCACCGTACACAAGAATAAGTGGCAACCCCTTAACTAAACAAGAAAAGGAAGCATTGTGAAAAATACACAATAATGCCAAAAATAGATGTAAAAGCTATTACAATGTGTACCTTAATATTATAAAATTATAATCATGCGCTTAAATTAAATAACGTGCATTAATAATTTTTGTGGCATTTCCAATAGAAGTGAAATGACACAGGCAATGAATGCGTACCATGAAAATTCTGTTACTGGCTGACTTCAGAAGGCTATTTATACATAAACCTAAACTAATGAAAATACCCATTAGAAAACTTGTAACAGATTAACTAGCTAAGAGAAGAAAATATATGTTATGAACCAGTGTATACATCAATAATCACACTGCAGGCTACAATCTATACCTACATTAGACACAAAACTGTATAGGGAGGAAACAGTGCAAAAAGGTGTGCACATCACCCACACTGAAGTATAAAAACAAGTGAATTGAGACCAGCTCTAATACACAACTACCCTAAAATAACAGTCTAATCTTAGTGTACCAATAATATCTAGATTGGCCAAATCAATAACATATAAAGCTCTCTTTAAAAGAATCCAGTAAGAAAAACACTCAATTAAAGTATGAGTAAAAGATAGTATAGAACACAGTGTATAGAATATATAACACATGACTTAAAATAAAGACTGTAGTACCCTTCCTATTGCATACCAATTATCAAACACATTACATACCTAGATAAATACTAGCATAAATCATCGCAAGATATTAAATGATTATTCTTAAACAGTTAAAAGTGACAATGTATGTGAAGGAAAAATGAAAAAGCGTCAAGGCTTGGTGTTGCTGTAAGTGCAACACAGCAGAATGCATTTTTAAAAAAAATAAGGAAGCTACAAAGCTTGGTGTTGCTGTAAACGCAACACAGGCAAAAAGCATTTTTTTTATAAGGAAGCTACAAAGCTTGGTGTTGCTGTAAACGCAACACAGGCAAAATGCATTTTTTAATAAGGGAGCTACAAAGCTTGGTGTTGCTGTAAGCGCAACACAGGCAAAATGCATTTTTTTAATAAGGGAGCTACAAAGCTTGGTGTTGCTGTAAGCGCAACACAGGCAAAATATATATTTTTTTTGTTTTAAAAACCTCACGTTATAATACCAGGAATTACCACCCTTTCTCTTTGCCCTTTTTTTCAAAAGTATGACACAGTAAAGAAAACAGGATAACGTGATCTTTGTCAATGAAGAAAATCCATGCAAATGATTATGAAAGTTCTGTGGGCAAATTTTCTCCGAAGGTATTTCTAGCAACTACCGCAAAGTGTAGCTTGCTGAGACTGCTACGTTCTTTTGTCGTACCAGGGAGGCAATGAGTTTTAAATACAGATGTGAGTTCCTTCTGGACCCGTACAATTCTCACAGATAAAGTGGACTCCACTATTGGGGTTTCCTTTCAAAATGCCCAAAGGTAATTAGGTGACACCCAATATTTACAAAATGGGCAGAACAACATGTAAGCACCGAAAGACAGACAAACCAATGAAACATCTGAAACTCAAGATGGCATCACGTCTTCTGACGCTTAGACCGGGAGGCTCTCGGCAGGTCCGTGCTCCTACAGACTCCCACAACGTCATAGAAGCGGTGAAACTCCAGATATGGACTGCGCAGAGACTCTTGTGACGCCGGCAGCTCATGTGATGGAGACTCGAAGTAAGAATGTGCCTCGTGGACAAGTCAAATGACGCATGATTCACGCCTGCAACTGCCAAATATTCCCACAGCGCTGAGAATGACCCCATCTATAATATTAATAACATCCAAGTATGAATTAAAGCACAGTCTGACCTGTGTTAGATGGCACTGACTTCCCGAACACCAAACTTGTTGTCACTGAACAATTAAAAATGACGAATAAACCTTTATATAAAGCAGGGCCAAGTACTCGGAAAGCCTCACTAGATGGCACTTGATGCTCACGCTGACAAACACAGTAACTCCCAAATGAAATTTAGATGATCTCTTCAAGTGTTTGTTGGAAAGTAGGACGCTGACAAAACACGGAGATCGTTTTCATGCTTGCCCGTCCTCTTTGACAGTTGAACACTCCTTAGAGCACAGGATATTCTTATCTGATGGACTCTCCCCATACCGATCTTGGTTTGATGAGAGAGACTAATAACTCAGGAACAGGCGTAGGTCGGGTATCTTTACAAATCTAAAGACAGCACCCGGCCAACCATAGGAGTGGAAGGTCGCATAAATAGCCTCAAGTCCTGACACACTTCAGCGGGCGACAGATGAAGGTCACTGGTGGGGTCCCAGGTGTCAGGTATTTAAATACGTAATTACTGTTCCAAGAAAGGTGCTTTACCTTAGTCCATCTTAGATTTCTGTTTCCATCAGTTAAGGCAGCACAGGTAGGTTCTTTCGGATCGTCGCCAAATGAAATAAGATGAAATGATGGGGAGAAGACGAGGTGTAGCACATGAAGGATGCTTTCGAAATCAGATGATAGGTATCAAGGGGGGACCCCACCAGGAGCAGCACACTTGCTGCTCAGCCCGTCTCCAACGGATATATGATGTTACAACGCGGACTTTTACAACGCATACCGTTACAACGCATCTATTACAACGCAGATACTGTTACAACTCATGTTTTTACAACGCATTTTTTTACAACGCAGGTACCTTTACAACGCATACCATTACAACGTAAGTATTGGTAAGTATATATTAATATTAATATTATAATAGTAAATTAATTTTAAAATATAGAATTTAATGCAATTTAATTTAATTTAATTTTAATAAATTAATTTAATTTAAAATAAATTTTACTTTATTTTTACCCTGTACCCCTGTACCCCAAAAACTCAAAACTGACCCTCAACCCCAAAAATAATTTAATGTAATTTAATTTAATTTATTTTCAATTAATTAATTTAATTTAAACTTAATTTTAATTTATTTTTACCCTGTATCCCTGTACCCCAAAAACTCAAAACTGACCCTCAACCCCAAAAATAATTTAATGTAATTTAATTTAATTTATTTACAATTAATTAATTTAATAAAAAATTAATTTTAATTTATTTTTACCCTGTACCCTGTACCCCAAAAACTAAAAACTGACCCTGAACCCTAAAAATACCCCTTTACCCAAAAACTAAAAACTGACCCTGAACCCTAAAAATACCCCTTTACCCAAAAACTGAAAACTGACCCTGAACCCTAAAAATACCCCTTTACCCAAAAACTAAAAACTGACCCTGAACCCTAAAAATACCCCTTTACCCAAAAACTGAAAACTGACCCTGAACCCTAAAAATACCCCTTTACCCAAAAACTAAAAACTGACCCTGAACCCTAAAAATACCCCTTTACCCAAAAACTAAAAACTGACCCTGAACCCTAAAAATACCCCTTTACCCAAAAACTAAAAACTGACCCTGAACCCTAAAAATACCCCTTTACCCAAAAACTGAAAACTGACCCTGAACCCTAAAAATACCCCTTTACCCTAAAACCCAAAACTGACCCTGAACCCTAAAAATACCCCTTTACCCTAAAACCCAAAACTGACCCTAACCCCTAAAAATACCCCTTTACCCCAAACATATAACATTTAAAATATAAATATATACTTACCAATACTTACGTTGTAATGGTATGCGTTGTAAAGGTACCTGCGTTGTAAAAAAATGCGTTGTAAAAACATGAGTTGTAACAGTATCTGCGTTGTAATAGATGCGTTGTAACAGTAGTGCGTTGTAAAAAAGGCATTGTTACAGGTGCATACCGTCTCCAACTGATCCTCACACTCACACTCACGCATTCCAACTCTCCATTCTAACACGCACCAACATTCTACTAACATTCTACCATGGCTGAGCAGCAAGACCTACAACTAGTCCACTACAAAGGCTCCTTTAATGTAGACATATATATAGACAATGTTCACGATAAGTAGTATTTTCACATTAATTGGTTCTTTTTTTGGTTGCTTCCGGGCCTTTTGACTTAGGTCAAGTGCAGTTCACTTGGTTGTCCCTAGAGAGAGAACGGTTAGCTGGGATGTAATCATTGCACTTTGTGTGACAATGAAACTCTTGAGCATGCGGACGGAAAGATGACGGCAACGTTTTAAGTAGCTGGACTGCTGGGCGGCTCAATGTGAAGGGGGCTGACTGGCTGGATGGTGATTTATAGGTCTTGCTGATCCAGCGCATTCGCTGTTGTGAGACATTTAGAGGCATATTTACAATAAGTGGCGCATCCCTGCATATCAGCAGGGATGCACCAGTTATTGTGTGTCAGGGCTCCGCCACCATGAATGCGCCGCATTTACAATGCGGTGCACCATGGGGCAAAAACGGCACAGATGCGTGACGCATCTGTGCAGTAAAGGCGGTGCATTGCTGGAGTTGCGTCGCAAGCTTGGGGGTGCCCTATCTGCCAAATGCTGCTTCAATACAGCTAAGTCACGTAAATACAAAACATGTTGCATCCCAATTGCTATAGGTGTCACATTTGCGAAAGTTATAACTATTAGCATTGTAAATGACAAAGCTATTAATTTAGCTATTTTCAAAACCAACACATAAATAAAAAAAATTGTCATTTACAAGACCAATAGCTCAAACTTTCCTAATGCGAGACCTATTGCGATGCAAATGCTTGTTTTTATATCTGTCAGTGCTTCCTCTTGAGGTTTAATTTTCGTGACAGGCGCCTCATTGCCTACTTGTAACTATTCTCTGACCCTACTTCAAGGGTCAGAGCAGGGTCAGAGAATAGTTGCAAGTAGGCAACGAGGCGCCAGGAAGCACTTACAGGCTTACAGCAGCAGGTGCCCAAGTTGAAGTTAATTTCTTTGTAACCCTTTTGTAAAAGGTTACAAAAAATTAGCTTCAACTTTTGCACCTGCTGCTGTAACCCTGTAAGTGCTTGGTTGAAAATTAGTCCCCGCTGATTCTCGGATTTTACCGCGATTTTGCGAGATTCGCGGATCGCGAAATCGTAAAAAATCGGCAAATTCCACGAGCGGAACGAATTTTCAGCCCATGCTTAATCAGTACAATTGAGAGTGGCTGTATTGATGAGTGACTGCATGGATGAGCGACTGTATCGGTGAGTGAGTGGATGTTTGTGTAGACCTAGGCATCAGTGTGTGTATATGTACGAACTGATATTGATGGGTCTATGGTTACGAGAATGGTAGTCTGTATTTTATAGTGGGTATATCAAAGATTATATTAGGGTGTTAGGAAGTGTGAGGAGGTGCATCACATGATCACGTGGATGACATCAGTGGTGTCATAAGAGATGTCATCAGTGATGTCATCAGTGATGTCACTGACCATGTCATGAGTGAGACAAGAGAGTTCCAGAAAGAAACAAGAAAGAGGCAAGACAGGTGAAGAAAGAGGCAGTAGAGGTGCAGAAAGAGGCAAGTAAGGTGTAGACAGAGGTAATAAGGGTACAGATAGAGGGAAGAGAAGTGCAGAAAGAGGGAACAGAAGTGCAGAAAGAAGGTAGAGATGTGCAAAAAGCGGTAAGGGATAAAGAAAGAGGAAAGAGGGGTGCAGAAAGAAGCAACAGAGGTACAGCAAGAACCAAGATAACTACAGAAATAAACAACAGTGGTGCAGAAAGAGGAAAGGGGGTACAGAAAGAATCAAGAGAGGTACAGAAAGAAGCAAGAGAGGTATAGAAAGAAGCAGGAGAAGTGCAGAAAAAAAGCAAAATGGGTGCAGAAAGATGCAAGAGAAGTGCACAAAGAAGCAACAGAGGTACAGATAAAAGCAAGAGAACTGCAGAAAGAGCAATGAAAGTTGCACAAACTGGCAAATAAGTTGCAGAAATATGGACCAGGGGTGCAGACAGAGGCAGGAGAGGTACAGAAATAGGGAAGAGAGGTGCAGAAAGAAGCAAGAGGGTACCGAAATTGTAAGAGAGGTACCAAAAGAAGCAAGAGGAGTGCGGAAAGAGTCAACGGAGATGTAGAAAGAGGCAATAAGAGTGCAGAAAGAGGCAAGAGAAGTGCAGAAAGAAGCAACAGAGGTACAGAAAGGTTCAAGAGAACTACAAAAATAGGGAACAGGGGTGCAGAAAGAATCAAGAAAGGTGCAGAAAGAGGGTAGAGGGTCTAGAAAGAAGAAATAAAAGTGCAGAAAGAGGGAAGGTGGGTACAGAAAGAAGCACAAGAGGTGCAGAACAAGCAAGAGAAGTACCGAAAGAAGCAACAGAGGTGCAGAAAGAGGTCAGAGGGGTGCAGAAAGAGGGAAAAGAAATGCCTAAAAACTAACAGAGGTGCAGAAAGGGTCAAGAGAGGTGCAGAAAGAGGCATGAGAGGTACAGAAAGACGCAAAAGAGGTGCAGAAACAGGGTAAAAAGGGTACAGAACGAAGTAAGAGAGGTGCAGAAAGAGCAAAGAGGGGTATAGAAAGAGATAAGAGGGGTGCAGAAAGAATAAACTGAAGCACAGAAAGTAGCAAGAGAAGTGATGAAAGAGATAAGAGATTTGTAGAACCAGGCAATAGAAGTGAAGAAAGAGGAGGAGAAGGGCTGAAAGCAGCAATAGAGGTGCAGACGATGCAGTAGAAGTGATTTTCTTTTTTTAAATTTTATTTATAAAGTTTTATATAGCACAAACAAGATCACAAAGGATATCAGAGCGCTTTACAAAAGGATGGAAGGAAGAAAATAAATGCAATATCGACATCAAGTAAGAATAGGAAAAAGTAGCTGGCCAGATGGCTCGATGGGAGAGGCTTAGAAACATTATCACTGCCAGCTGGTTCAGTGCAAACGATCTTGATTCCCAGAATGCTTAACCGTCGCTATAGAATCAAACTAATGGGACCATTACTTTTAGTGGCAATGGCGTGTTGGGATAGATGCATGAAGCGTTCCAAGTATACTCCGCTTTATGCGCCTGACATCCCTTTAGCCGGATTCCCACAAGTAGATTTGGGCCCCCCTTCCACAAAGATAACTGTTAGGCTGGGAGGACGCAGGAATACGGACCGTGGGTGGCTTCTACCATGATGGTGAACTCCTACCACTGGAAGATTTTTTGGGAATACCACGAATTTTCACCAGTACAGTTCCTAAATGATCAAAAAATACACAGAGCTCCAGAAGAACTCTGGGGGCCAGATGTGACAAACCTATCACCCATGCGACCCTTCAGGCCATGGTAACGTTATGATCAGCAGGACATCTAGTGAAGTGGCTTGACCAAGCCATAATGGGGACTACACAGCGACCTCTGCTGCACCTGCAGAGAAAGTGGGAGACTGCCTTAAATAGACTCCTTACTGTGAAAGAATGGGTAAAAAAGTTTTACATACCCCCTAAAAGTATCCAGGAATGCTGCTTTTACATTCATCCAATTCAATGTACCCCATAGAACTTACCTTACCCCGCACAGATTGAATGTGGAATGTGGAAGTGATACCCAAGCCTGTGCCAGATGCTCGCAGGGAGACATTGACTTTGATCACATGGTTTGGACCTGTCCTGCCCTTGCCAGCTATTGGCGGGAGATTGTAAAAATGCTTTACAGGATTTTATCATGAAGGACTGCCTAAAGCCAAAAGACTTAGTCAGAGATTCATTGATCTGGCCTTTCAGGATGTTACTTGCTGGGCTAATGCAGAGGAGCAGGTCTTGATCAGAGAGGATAAAGTCATGAAGCAGCATAAACCATTAGCTGAGCCCTGGGCGGAACTAGTGAAGGTGTGGGATATGCGACATTCATCTGATGTGACCACGCATTTTAGCTCCACCGATTGTGATGGATGAGAACAGACACCCACTTTATGGGGGTTGGGTGGTGGTTGAGTGAATTCTGTGGTAGGGACATGCAGTCACTTGGTTCAAGTACCAGATGGGGTCTTTGCTGGATCAGGCTTGGCTGTCCAGGGCCCCCTGCTGCCCTAGTTCTTCCCCCTCCTCCTCCGGTTAGGAGGGCCTCTCCCCAACCCCCTTTGTAGCAACATTTAACCAATGACAGATCTCTGGGCTAATAGCAGTCCTCTGGTTGTTTTCTTTTTGTTATAAGTTAATTGTTTTGTTTAATATTGCACGAAGATAAGGAATTTGTTCTATTGGTTTCTTTATATCTCACTATGGCTTCTATCCTATTTTATATAATCTCTGAAAGTGTAGCATAAGTACTAGGTTCTAATGGTCTACATGTTTTGCATGCTATGATAGAATGCTATGGACAATAACCAGGCCACTCCCCAGGGTTTCTATATTCCCTCTGGTGAGAGACTGATTTACTCTTCGAAGAAAACGGTGAGAGACTACTGGGCTGGACTCCAGCCTCAATTTCATTATTATTGATTTGCCATCACTTACATTCGTAAAATTATGTGCATACTACAATGTAAATTATAACCGACAACCATCTTACACGATCTCACTATGGAAATGTAACTGTGTTGAGTGTTTAAGATAAGAGTGTTATATAAAAACTAATAAAAATGATTTAAAAAAAGTAAGAATAAGAAAACAGAAATAATCGCATAATTACAAGACAAATGAGTCAAGGAGAGTAATACAATAAACAGGTATATAGAGGGTTACGTAGGGGGGCATATTATGCGGTAAAGAAGAGCAGCATCAAAATGATGGTACAATTCTTGTAGGATCAATGGCTTCGAGAAGGTGTGCCTAGCCCAATTAAGCTAAGAATTTACTCATTAGGACCTTTTAGCTTCCAGTTTGAAAGCAGTCATTGATGAGATTCGGCGTACTTCCAGTGGAAGAGTTCCATATCCTGGGGCAGCGCTGGAGAAGGCTCAGTGACAAGTTCTCTTTTTGCTAAGGATGAGTGGTTTTAAGAGGAAAGTGTTAGCGCTTCTTGAGGCTCTATCACCTTAGGATAATTCAACCTTTTGTGCTAGTTACCTGGGAGTTTTGAGATGCAGGGCTTTGTGCGTCAGAATGGCAATCTTTAACTGAATTTGCGCCTTGTAGGGTAACCATTTAAGTGATTTTAGGACTGGGGAAATATGCTCATTTCATTTGGTCCTTGTAACCAGTCTAGCTGCAGCGTTCGGTAATGCCCTTAGTTGAGCCAGGGTGTATTTGGGAAGGCCACAGTGAATAGCACTGCCATAGTGTAGTCTTGGGAAGACAAGCACTTGGTCCACCTGATTGACATCAGATTGTGGAGGGAATGGTTTGATATTTCTAAGAGTCATTATCAAGTGATTAGCTCCCTTACTCACATTCTGATGGGATTTTTCATATTCATGTGCTTGTCCAGGGTGATTCAGAGATATTGTATGAGTTTAGGGGTGCAGTTGAAAGTAGTGAGGTGATTCAGCCAAAGGTCAGGAATGGGGATGTGGTTCGGAGGAGAGATAAGAAGGAATTCAGTTTTGCAGGTGTTGAGCAGGCGATGGTTCTCAGTTAACCAACTTTAAATAGACCTTAGGGTATTGTTAAGTGAGATGATGTTATCCGAGGATGACATTTTCAAGTTAAGTTGCGTATTGTCTGCATACATCTGGAAGAGAATGTTCATGGAATTTAGTGAGTTAGCTAATGGTTTCAAGAAAAAGTTAAAGAGGATAGGAGATAGGCCTAACCCTTGGGGGGCACCCATGAGTACTGGCTAGGGCTTGGAGAGGCAGTGGTTTGCCTTGACATTTTGTGATCTGTGGTGGAAGAAGGAATATAACCATTGTAGCACCCGATCGGAGAAACAAATTCTGTTCATCAGAATGAATATGAGGTTGTCATGATTAACCATGTCGAATGTGGAGGAAAGGTCAAAGAGGATTAGGAGGCTGGAATCATTTTGGTCAAGCATTTTTAAAATGTCATCCATACCATAAGTGAGAGCCAATTCAGTACTGGTGATACAAAAAAACAGAGTGGCAGAAAAAAACAAGAAAGGTGCAGAAAAAAGGAAGAAAAGTGCAGAAGGAGACAAGACAGGTGCAGGAAGAGGCAGGAGGGGTGCAGAAAGTAGCAAGAAAGGTGCAGACAGATGGAAGAGAAATACAGAAAGAGGGAATGGGGTACAGAAAGAGGTAAGGGGGTGCAGGAAGAAGCAACAGAGGTGCAGAAAGTGACAAGAGAAGTGCAGTAAAAAAACAACAGTGGTGTAGAAATTGGCAAGAGAAGTGCAGCGAAACAAGAGGATGCAGAAAGAGGGAAGTTGGTGCAGAAAGAGAGAAGAGGGATGCAGGAAAAGGCAAGGAGGTACAGAAAAAAGCAAGAGCGGTACAGAAAGAAGCTGAGAGGTACAGAAAGAATAAAGAGAAGTACAGAAAGACGCAAAATGGGTGCAGAAAGAAGAAAGAGAGGTGCAGAAAGAGGCAAGAGAACTGCATAAAGAGGCAAGAAAAATCTACAAACATGCAAACAAGGTGCATAAAGATGGAACAGGGGTGCAGATAGAGATAATAGAGGTACAGAAATTGGGAAGCTTGTTGCAGAAAGAGGCAAGAGGGGTGCAGAAATTTTCAAGAGTGGTGCTGAAAGAAGCAAGGGGAGTGCAGATAGAAACAACAGATGTGTAGAAAGAAGTAAGAGAAGTGATAAAAAAGACAGAGTTGCAGAAACAGGCAATTGAAGTGCAGAAAGAGGCAAGAGAAGTGCTTAAATAAGCGAAAGAGGTGCAGAAAGCAGCAAGAGAAGTAATGAAACAGACTAGAGAGTTGCAGAGAGAAACAAGAAAGGTGCAAAAAAAAAGGAAGGAAAGTACAGAAAGAGGCAAGACAGGTGCAGAAAGAGGCAGAAGAGGTGCAGAAGTGGCAAGTAAGGTGCAGACAGAGTGGGGGGCGTGGCTTGGTGCGCGGCAAGATGGCAGCACTGCAGTGCTGCTCTGCTGACCACCGTGTGCAATTCTACATAATCCTACCCTACCTGGGCCAGCTGCTTAGCGGATTGATGATATCCTGACCTGATAGCCGCGGGGCCTGTTTGTGCTGCCTGGAGATGATGGGCTGCGGAAGCGCCGTCTGGGCATGGAGGTGCCAGGCCGGCTGAGATACGGCACGGCGGGGTCATGCGAGGGGAGCTGAGGATCCCTCCGGTGCCCTTGATTGCAGAGGTAGACCGGACTCCTGGCATGGTGCTAGGGAGAAGACTCGTGTCTGAAGGAACACACCGCCGGGGACGGCACCGGTGATTGATATAGGCTGTGGGAGGGCTGCGAGAACTGGGCCTTGGCTGCTGCACTTGCTTGGGGGGCCGCCGCTGCACAAATTGATTACCCCTTACCGCATATCCTCCCAAGCCTGCGTGTTGAAGGAGATCACTGCGTGGGGTGCCAATACCGGACTGCTAGACCGCTTGTGGGGCATGTGCTGCTTGAGACAGAGGCCTGAATCCCTGGGGCTGATTGCATGCTGACAGCGCTGCTTGAGGTTGAGAAGGATCTGGGGTGTGGGAGCTGCAGTGGAAGAGCGGCATCCAGACGCTGTAGGCAAGGTGCTTGAAGTGCGGGTCCACCCCGAAAACTTTGCTAGCCTGGCATCTTTCATATCGTGCTGATTAGCTTAGAGTGGGCCTCCGGATGGACGAGACTACTTGGGCCATCACTGTGGGCGATCGTTTGTGCGCCTGCCACCCGGTGTGTGACTCTCTGACTCTGGTCGTGTACGTGTGGGCCCATCTTGGTACCACGAGGTGGGGAATTCCGGCAACGGCTAGCAGAAGAGGGCTAGCAGAAGAGGGCTTGGGACCTGCGGATTGTGCTTGAAGACTATCTGCCTATATCGTGAAGACATGTGTGGAGTAGCTTGGACTCCTTCGTGGGAACAGTCTGTTGCTGGGCTACTCAGTACTGCTGATCGACAGTGTGCGTGTGCAGGATGGGCAAACTGGATAAATCTCAGCCGAGGAAAACATTTGAACTCCGCAAGGGCGGTAGGCTGGTCCACAATGCGGCCTCTGACACTAAATTGGACACACCCTCGCAGGGCCCCTCAAATTTGGAGAAATCACTGGCTGCTATACAGTCTAGCCTGCAGGTGATGGATGGAAAGATTGAAGCTCTCAATTGTCGTATGGAACAGTGCTTTGCAAAGCTGGACAAACAGGCGGCATGAATAGGGGAGGCGGAGCAGAGGATAACTGATGCAGAGGGTGGGCTCCAACAAGTAGCAGAAAAAACTTCAGATATTACGAGGCTCCTTGCGGTCATTCAAGCAAAGAACGAGGACATTGAGGCTAGATCGAGACGCAACAATATACGCATGCTAGGCTTGCCGGAGTCGACGAATGTGGGATGCTTAGAGGATTACATCGAGACTATGCTCAGTGAAGTCTGTGGTGCGGAAGAGCTATCCCCCATGTTTGCGGTCAAGCGAGCTCACAGGTCGCTGGCTGCTCATCCACCTCCTGGTACTCCGCCGCGACCTATAATTGTTCAACTATTAAATTACCGGGACAGGGACACTGTCCAACATATCACTAGACAGAAGGGCAAAACTACATATCAAAATAAACCCCTCTCATTCTATCTGGACTTCACCACACTGGTGCAGGCTGTGCGGAAGGAATTCCAAAATGTGAAGCGGCTGCTTCAGCAGGAGAAGATCCCTTATGTTATGCTTTATCCAGCGAGGCTGCGCTTAGGTGAGCTTGAGGGGGGCAAAATCTTTGCAACACCGAAGCAGGCAATGGCGTACTCTAAATCTTTGCAGAGACGACGCAAATCTCCTGGCACCACATCAGATGTTGAGGACTGAGTTCTAGAACTGTTCTAACTGCATGACTATGTTCTGTTTTGGTCTGCATCATATATTGTGTTGATTGCATCCTGGGATTCCAGGGCTGTTAGTGCTGATGCTGAGGCGTCCAGAGGATTGCTTAGTTTTTGGATACTATGCTTCGAGATAACTGTTACCTATGCCGGGATTTGTGATAATGTGGGGGAGGCGGGTAGGTCTTACAACAATTTGGTTGGAATGGGGTATGATGTGTTTTTGGATGGCTGCTCCCTGGCAAATACTTGTACTGACTTCTGGGGGCTGGTTCTGGGGGAGGGTTCTAGTCTCATGGGTGCGGTGGCCCGCTCCTGCCTGGTGCTGGGAGTGGATGTAGCCGCTACTGTCCCCGTAGGGTATGTCCCACCAAGTACGATGGTTTCTATGGTTGATGTTGGGACTAAGCATGGGCGAATTTTGCGAATTTGCGATATGCGAATTTGCGGATTTGCGAATTCGTGATCCGCAAAATTCACGAATTTGAGCGAATTTGCGGATTTTTGTTTTTTTGCGTATTCGCGGGGTTTTTTGCGTGTTCGCGGGGATTTTTGCGTCTTCGCGAGCCGCTTGCATAGCGAAGTTACCCATGCAGCCGTTTATGGGAGAGGGAGAGAGAGATAGATAGATAGATAGATAGATAGATAGATAGATAGATAGATAGATAGATAGATAGAGAGGGAAAGAGAGAGGGAGAGAGAGAACGAGAGAAAGAAAGAGAGGCCGGATCTCTGAAGGGCCAGATTCATGAGTTGCCCCTACAGAACTTACAGCTTTTTATTTTTAGCAAAGTGCATATGAAAATTGTGCTGTAAAGGTCTCTTTTAGTTTAACCCCTCCTGACAACTCAAAATGGGTGTATTTGTCATCCTCTCCCTTCTTCCTGTTTTTTATATCTGTAAGTGCTTCCTGATGAGGTTTAATTCCTTGGACAGGTGCCTCATTGCCTACTTGTAACTATTCTCTGACCCTGCTTCAAGGGTCAGAGCAGGGTCAGAGAATAGTTGCAAGTAGGTAACGAGGCGCCAGGAAGCAATTAGCAGCAGGTGTCCAAGTTGAAGTTAATTTGTTTGTAACCCTTTTGTAAAAGGTTACAAAGAAATTAGGTTCAACTTTTGCACCTGCTGCTGTAACCCTTGCTTGGCTGAAAATTCGTCCCCGCTGATTCGCGGATTTTACCGCGATTTTGAGAGATTCGCGGATCGCGAAATCGAGGAAAACCCGCAAATTCGCCCGCGAAACGGATTTTACGCCCACCCTTAGTTGTGACAGGGGGGACGGGTGATTCATGTCTTTGGTGGATTGGGGTTGCCAAAGTGAGAGGGGGGTTGGGGGTAGGGCCTTCTTTCTGCTTGAGGGATTGTATTTGGGTTGGTGCTAAATTTCTGCAGTGTGGTGTGCAGGTGATAATATTCTCGTTGATGTTGGTTGATGCTAGCTTGAGACTGTATGGTGTTTTTTTTAATGGTGGGTGAGACATACATATGTATTACCTGGAATGTGCGTGGCCTGAATCCACCCAAGAAGACCAGGCAGGTGTTAGCACATTTAGATAGGCACGGTGTGCACATCGCTTTGCTGCAGGAGACCCATTTGTCCAAACACACGAGGGCTCTGTAGCACGGCGATGGACAATCTTCCGACTGGCTTCCTCTTACTCTGATTATGCACAAGGGGTTCTGATTCCAATCAAGAGAAGGACGCCATTTCAATCCATTGACACTTGTGTAGATAGTGAGGGCCGATGGGCGGTGATACGTGGAAATTAGGGGAAGGTGATGGTGACTATTGTGAATGTCTATGGGCCAGTGATTGACGAGACGGCATCGTTCTTGACATTATTTCAGGTGCTGCGTACATGGCCAGAGGCAGCGTTATTATTCGGGGGGATTTAAACAAACACATTAATCCGCAGTTTGACAAGTCTGCCTCCTCTGGTGTACGCATGGTTAAAGTAGCCCAATGTGTCAGTGACTTTATGGAAGAAATGGGGCTTGTTGACGCTTGGCGTTTGAGACATAGTGGAGTCTTAGAGGGCACACATATCACTCCAGCTTATAATACATGGCCTCGTCTGGACTATTGGTTGCTTGATGGTATAGCCAATGGATGGGTGGAAGAGGTATGTATATTGCCAAGGACTCTCTTGGATCACAATCCAGTCCTGATTCAGCTAATGGTTCCACTTAATGTGTGGTGCCCCTTCACTTGGCGGTTTCGCGCAGACTCCCTCCTAGATCCTGTATATGGGGATATTATTTGGAAGGCTATTGTACAATATTTTGATCTTAATTTGGGCACTGTTGACAGTGCTGCTACCATGTGGGAAGCCTTCAAAGTTACAATACGGGGGGAGTGCATGAGTACGTCAGCAGGAATCTTACGTGATTTGAGTGGACGACTACAGCGGATTGAGGATAGACTGCGAGTGCTGGAGGCACTTATGATGCTTTGCCCGCACTGAAACATTAACGGACATAAGGGCCTATATCGAAGAGTACAAATCCCTAGCAAATACGGAGATAAAATATTTATCGGAGAGATATATGGCAATGGCATATGGGGAGGGTGGTAGGCCAGGAGTACCTGGCTGATACATTGTGTGCCTGGCTGTCGGATGTGCACAGAAAATACCTTAGCCGTCCCGTAGATGAAGCGGATATAAAGGAGGTCATTTTATAAATGCCTAATAAAAAAGCCCCGGGGCCTGATGGGCTGACGGAAGAATTCTATGAGCAGTATGTTGATCTCCTCATGCCACACATTCTGGTGATGTATGCCAAGGTGCATGAGGTGAGCTATCTTCCGCCTTCGCTGAGGCAGGCACTGATCATCATGTTGTTAAAAAAGGACAGGTCTCCCACTCGGTGCGAGTCCTATCGCCCCTTGTCCTTGATCAATATTGACGCAGCGATTCTCGCCAAGGTGTTGGCCACTAAATTGCACCCCCTGATGCCCCTTCGGGTTTAACCAGATCAATCTGGTTTTATCCCAGACCACTCCACGTCTTGGAATCTCCGAACAATATTTGCTATGTTTCATGTTCTTAACCCGGATTTGCCTGTCGTGGCCGTGTTATTGGACTTGGCCAAGGTATTCGATTCGATCGAGTGGAAGTACATGATCTCTATCCTGTACAGAAAGGGATTTCCTCCTGTGTTCGTCCATTGGATACAGATACTGTACACGGATACTTCGGCGAGGGTTTAGGTGGATGGACTCACCTCAGCTCCGCTGGCTATCCAGCGTGGCACTAGGCAGGGGTGCCCATTGTCTCCTTTTCTTTTTGCCAGTGTTTTGGAGCCCTTAGCATGCAAATTCCACAAAATTCATAAGGGAAGCTGCTCTGAATTTTAATAATAGACTGGTGGATATATCTGCTTATGTGTATGACATGGTCCTCTACGTCAGAGAGCCACAGACATACTTGTCACGGGTCATATGGAAATACATGAGATTTGGTCTCTTTTCCGGGCTGCACATCAATTGTGAGAAGTCTGTAATCGTGCCTCTCACGCCCGCCACCTTCTCACCACAGGTGGAATATCCTTTACTGTGGACGGAGGACCCAGTCAATTATCTGGGCATTTGGATCCTTCGTGATCCTGGGCCTGTGGTATGTGGAAATTACGGGAGGGCCTATACAGATCTGGTACAGCAAGTTGATCGTTGGGTGGGCTTGCCCTTGTCTCTAGCAGATCGCATTGCAGTGATCAAAATGGTGATTCTCTCTAGATTTTTGTATTTATTTTGTAATATCCCCATTCGCTTAAACAAACAATTTTTCAAAACTGTGCAGACTTAACTGCTTCATTTGGTGTGGAGGGCAAAACCTCAGATAATTAATTGGGCCACACTGACATTGCCTTTCGACAAAGGGGGGTTTGTTGCGCCGGATTTCTTTGTGTACTACCTATATGCATATTATTGGTTGTGTCTACATGGCTTTATTGCCCATGTGGCGGTTGAGATGGGGGAAGCAGGCATTGTGCCCTTACAAAGCATCATCACACATGTTCACAGGCCAACACCTAGGTCAGAGATCAACACCATTGATGTCATGGTCGCGGCATGGCAAGAAATTGGCAGGCGGACGAATAGACTGCCCTTGTATGCTCCGGATATGTCTATTGAAGGAAATGGTGCTATTTCGGTGGCGAGTGAGCATGGCTCGGTCCGCTCACTCAGGGAGGCAGGCATATCTGTTATGGGCGACCTATATAGAGAGGGGACATATCTTACTGGGGATGATGTGACCTATATATCTAACCCTACTCCACTGTTTGTATATACTTGTTATAGGCTGTGCAGAGCTTTCAGAGATCACTATACTTGTTTACCAGAGGAGCCAGCAGTGTCCAAGGCTCTGGAGATGGTTATAGTAGCTACCTCCAAGAAACACCTGCTCACCAGGCTGTACAAGGCAGTGCAGGAAGAGACGGTGCTTCCAGAAGACAAAACCTAGGGCGGTGGAATAAGGTTATGGACCCACAGATTAAGGCGGGTATGTGGGAGCAGATTTGTGTGGTAACATGTAACCTGTCGTCGAATAGCAACTTATGTATTATTAACCTGAAGTTCTTGCACCAGATCTATCACACCCCCAAGAAACTTCATAGAATGGGGATTAGGGAAACGGATAGTTGTAGGCGGTGTGGACAGGCAGGGACGGACTTTCTGCATCTAGCCTGGCAATGTCAGAGGGTGAACTTGTACTGGGTAGAGGTGGTGGCACTGCTCTATACCATGACTGGCCATTTGCTAGAGTGCACGCCGCTGGAATGCTTGTTGTGATATGTGCCTGTGTGACATTGCGGATACTGAAGGACTTGTTGGTCATGACATGGAATTGTTTCCTATCCCTTCTCTGTGTGGTGATTCCAGCCACGTGCGATCCTTCTGAACTGCTGTAATTACCTGTCCAGATACCGGCATCAAACGTTATATACTATAGACTGCAGAAAGGGGGGTTCGGGGTTGGGGGGCAAGGTGTTCTGATAGAAGTTTTTGCATTGTAAGATGTTCTTGTGATATGTACATGGTATGCCAGTTTGAAGCTAATAATAAATAAAACGGTGCAGACAGAGTGAAGAAAGGTGCAGAAAGAGGGAAGAGACGTGCAGAAAGAAAGAAGAGGGTACAGAAAGAGCCAAGAGGAGTGCAGACAGATGGAACAGAGGTACACCAATTACAGAAATAAACAACAGTGGTACAGAAAGAGACAAAATAAGTGCAGAAAGAGACATGGGAGGTGTAGAAAGAGGGATTAGGGGTACAGAAAGAGAGAAGAGGGATACAGAAAGAGGCAAAAGGTGTGCAGAAAGAAGCAAATAACGTGCACAAAGAAGTAACAGAGGTGCAGAAGGAGGCAAGAGAACTGCAGAAAGATGCAATGGAGTTGCAGAAAGAAACAAGAAAGGTGCAGAAAAAGGGAAAAAAGTGCAGAAAGAGGCAAAACAGGTGCAGAAAGAGGCAGGATAGGTGTAGAAATGGGCAAGTGAGGTGTAGACAGAGGCAAGAGGGTACTTGAAACATGGAAGCAAAGTACAGAAAAAGGGAATTGACGTGCAGAAAGAGGAGAGGGAGTACAGAAAGAGGCAAGAGGTTTGCAGAAAGTAGCAGCAGGGATGCAGAAAGAGGCAGGAAGAATGCAGAAAAAAACAACAGTGGTGCAGAAAGGGGGAAGAGAAGTGCAGAAAGTGACAAGAGAGGTGCAGAAAGAGGAAAGAGGCATCCAGAAAGTAAGAAGAGGGGTGCAGAAAAAGGCAAGGCAGTGCAAAAAGAAGCAAGGGAGGTACAGAAAGAAGCAAGAAAGGTACAGAAAGAAGCAAGAGAAGTGCAGAAAAAAGCATCAGAGGTGCATAAAGAAGCAAGAGAAGTGATGAAACATACTAGAGAGTTGCAGAAAGAAACAAGAAAGGTGCAGAAAAAAGAAGAGAAGTTCAGAAGGAGGCAAGACAGGTGCAGAAAGAGGCAAGAGGGGTACAGAAAGATGGAAGAAAAGTGCAGAAAGAGGCAAGAGAAGTGCAGAAAAAACACAGTGGTTCAGAAATTGGCAAGAGAAGTGCACAGAGACGAGAGAGGTGCAGAAAGGGGGCAGAGACCCAGAAAGAGAGCGCAGGGGTGCAGAAAAGGCAAGGGGGTGCAGAAAGAAGCAAGAGAGGTATAGAAAGACGCAAGAAAGGTAAAAAAATAATTAAGAAGCAAAACGGGTGCAGTAAGAGTCAAGAGGGGTGCAGAAAGAGACAAGAGAAGTACACAAAGAAGCAACCCAGGTGCAGAAGGAGGCAAGTGAACTGCAGAAAGAGGCAAGAAAGTGGCACAAACAGGCAAACAAGGTGTAGAAAGATGAACAGGGGTGCAGACAGAGGCAAGAGAGGTACATAATTAGGAAGAGGGTTGAAGAAAGAGGCAAGAGGGATGCAGAAGTGTGCAAGAGAAGTGGTGACAAAAGAAGCAAGAGGAATGCAGATAGAACCAACAGATGTATAGAAAGAAGCAAGTTAAGCGATAAAAGAGACAAGAGAGTTGCAGAAACAGGCAAAAGAAGTACAGAAAGAGGCAAGAGCAGTGCTGAAAGAAGCAACAAAGGTGCAGAAAGAAGCAAGAACAGTTATAGAACAGACATGAAATTGCTAAAGAAACAAGAAAGGTACATACAAATGGAAGAGAAGTGCAGAAAGAGTCAAGACAGGTCCAGAAAGAGGCAGGAGAGGTGCAGAAAGAGGCAAGTGAGGTGTAGACCGAGGCAAATGGGGTTTAGAAAGAAAGAACAGTAGTGCAGAAAGAGGGAAGAGAAGTGCAGAGAAGAGGGTAATAATGTGCAGAAATAAGGAAAGGGTAAAGAAAGAGGCAAGAGGGTGCAGAAAGATGCAACAGAGGTTCAGAAAGAAGCAAGAGAAGTGATGAAAGATACAAAGAGTGGCAGAAAGAGGCAAAAGAAGATGTATAGAAAGAAGCAAGTTAAGTGATGAAAGAGACAAGAGAGTTTCAGAAACATGCAAACGAAGTACAGAAAGAGGCAAGAGAAGTGCTGAAAGAAGCAACAGAGGTGAAGAAAGAGGGAAGAGGGGGTGAAAAAAGAGGTAAGAGAGATGCAGAATATAGCAACTGAGATGAAGAAAGAGGCAAAAGAAGTACAGAAAGAGATAGAGAAGTGCTGAAAGAAGCAACAGAGGTGCAGAAATAAGCAAGAAAAGTGGGAAAACCAGACAAGAGAGTTGCTAAAGAAACAAGAAAGGTGCAGAAAAAAGGAATAGAATTGCAGAAAGAGTCAGGTGCAAAGAGAGGCAACAGAGGTACAGAAAGAGGGAAGAGGGGTGCAAAAAGAGGTAAGAGGGGTACAGAATGTAGCAATTTCAGTGCAGAAAGAAGCAAGAGAAGTGATGAAAGAGACACAAGAGTTGCAGAAAGAGGAAAAAGAAGAGCATAAGTAGGCAAGAGAAGTGCCGAAAGAAGCAACGGCAATGCATAAAGAGGCAAGAGAAGTGCAGAAAAAAACAAAGTGGTGCGGAAAGAGGCAAGAGAAGCGCAAAGAGAGGCATGTGAGGTGCAGAAAGAGCCACGGAGTGCAGAAAGAAGTAAGATAGGAACAGAAAGAAGCAAGCGAATAACAGAGAAGTACAGAAAGAAGCTAAATGGAGGCAGAAAGAGGCAATAGGGGAGCAGAAACAGGCAAGAGAAGTGCAAATAGAAGCAACAGAGTTGCGGAGAAGGCATAAGAACTACAGAAAGAGCCACAGAAGTTGAACAAACAGGCAATAAAGGTGCAGAAAGATGGAACAGGGATGCAGACAGAGGAAAGAGATGTGCAGAAAGAGGGAAAAGTGGCACAGAAAGAGGTAAGAGAGGTGTAGAAAGAAGCAAGAGAAGCACAGAACGAACCACTAGTGTTGCAGAAACAGGCAGTAGTGATGCAGAAAGAGGTAAAAGAAGTACAAAAAGAACCAACAGAAGTGCAGAAAGAGGAAAGGGGGTTGCAGAAAGAGGCAAGAGAGGTATGGAAGCAGGCAAGAGAGGTAAATACATAGGAAACAGGGGTGGAAAAAGGGGCAAGAGTAGTACAGAAAGAGGGGAGAAGGGTGCAGAAAGAGGCAAGCCGGGCAAGAAAGAAGCAACAGAGGTGCAGAAAGAAGCAAAAGAAGTGATGAAAGAGACAAGAGAGTTGCAAAAACAGGAAAAAGAAGTACAGGAAGAGGCAAGAGAAGTACAGAAAGAGGAAAGACAGGTGCAGAAAGAGGCAAGAGAAGTACAGAAAGAGGCAAGGGAGGTGTAGACAGAGGCTAATAGAGGTACAGGGGGAGAGAAGAGATGTGTAGAAAGAAGGAAGAGTAGTGCAGAAAGAGGTAAGAGTAGTACAGAAAGAGGAATAGGGCATAGAAAGAGGCAAGATGGGTGAAGAAAGATATAACAGATGGTCAGAAAGAGGCAATAGTAGTGATGACAGAGACAAGAGAGTTGCAGAAAGAGGCAAAGGAATTGCAGTAAAAGGCAAGGGGGTACAAAAAGAGGTAAGAGGGGTGCAGAAGAAGAAACTGAGGTGCAGAAAGAAGCAAGAGAAGTGATGAAAGAGACAAGGAAGTTGCAGAAAGATGCAAACGAAGTTGGAGTTCTGGACTTTTTGGTTCCGTCCAGAGGTGTCAGGGAACAACACCCAAAGACCCCGGAGTTCCACCTGCCTTGGTGCGCAAATGAACAGAAACACGGGCTTCTCGATGGTGGCGTCAAAGACCAAAAGTTTATTACTGCAGGGACACAGAAGTCACAGAAACTACGCATGGGCAGTGTCTAGGAGCCTGTTCAAATTGTACAAAGAGGGTTGCTCCTTATATACTGATTTTTAGCCTTCAGGCGAATTCTTCACATGTTAGTACATTCTCAAAACCTTTGTGTCTTAAACAATAAATATTTGGCGTACACAGGAACTGTTGATAAAATCTGGTACGAAACATCTATGAAGAGGGGTTCCCACTAGTTCATCACAATCCCTTGTCAATATTGCATTCAAGAGCCGGACCGCCTCATCGTAAATTTCGTTACCTCCCCCTAATAAAGGCCCAGAAGGAAAGGAGCAGAGCCAGGTGCAGAAGATAGGAAAGCGGGATAAGAGATGTTTGTGGGTCGTAAATGGGCAAGGCTACCGGCTTCGGCCGCCTAATCATGATCGGGACAATGGACACGAGAACCAGTTCAGGTGGGCTGGCCTCGGGCAGAGGAGGCAGCCTTTGTCGAGTCATGCAGCTACAGCGTGATCTGGTTTAAGGTGCACGTGTCATGAAAGAGGTGAATCTCCGGCTAAGGCTACGTGTCCTTAATCGAAATGAAGTGATCAGAGTTTATTGCGTATGTGAGGGCAAGAAACACAAAATGGCGGCCATGATCTAAGATGGATGCGGTGGGTAGATCAGAAATATGTTCATAACAGGAGTGCTCTTGCTCGTAGTATAGCGAAAACATCAGGATATGCTAAATGGATCATTGGCGGTTCGTAGATACCAATATTATGTATTTCCGACAATATTGAAAACACGGGTTCAAATCGTCACGGAACCTCAGACCCTCCTTTTGCCCTTACATAGGCAATTACTCAGTCTATGTCAGAGTCTAGTTCTATACTCATTAGGTCAGTGACATGCTGTTGTATCATCATCCTTTCTCGCGCCTTTTCTCCAACTGCAGGTGGTTTCCTGAAACAGGTTGCAGCACAAAGACTACACAAAGCGGGACCACACTGGATAATCAGGCAGCATGAGAATAGGAATACTAAGATGACACCAATGACCATTAGAACCTTCCATCCCCACGCTGAGATCAGAGTCCAAAACCACTCCATGAAGGACCAGTTTCCCTTATCTACGTGAATAGAGTCGGAAATCTTGTGTAGCTTGGAGATCGCCTCATAGACTGTTGGAGCATTATTAGGAATAAAGACACAGCAGCTCGATTGGATCATTCTACATACCCCACCTCGATCTGCAAGTATAACGTCTAGAACCATACGATTCTGCAACGTCATGAGTCTATCCGCCTGAAGCTCAGCTGTCAGATTGCTAAGGGCACCAGCAGTTTCGGTAATAGTAGATTCAACTACCCGTGTTAGCTGACGTATATTTCTACTATTGGCCATAGGCCCCCAGAACGGAAGGAAGCCTTTGAAGAAGTCTCCAGCTTCCTGACCAGCGGTATCTTCCTTACTGAAGACACCTCTCGCTACTCTGGTTCTGTGGTAGTCAGATGAAGCAGTGTATGTTGGAGGCAACAATCGAGCAATATAGCATGAACCTGAAAAGTCGGCAGGTAACCATGTATATGCCCGGTCTCGACAGATGAAGTAGGTACCCCTAGCAGTAAGGAAAGCAGGGGAAGTGTTGGCCGGAAACACATAAGTTTCAACGCACTCACTCCTCCCTAGCTGAGCTCTTGGATTTCTCCCATTACCTTGCAAACAGACCTGACCTCGGTGAGGTACGACCCAGATTGGAGTTGAGCTTTTACGTTTGCTTTCTCCTAAACTAAGGCGATACTCTGAAGTATTCCAACTTAAATACACTCGCAGTTCGTCTCTAGGGTATGATGGAGTATTATTGACATCCTTGATCATATCAATAATTCCCTGGACTAAGGCTTTGTTGGCAGAGTTATATTTAGTGGAACGTGGTGGACGTGGAGGATAGGTTTCAAGGGCATGAGCAAAGATAGTTTGAAGGGCCTGAAATGATCCATTGTAGCTGAAAGGCAAAACCAGATAAGGTATACCTTTATCCATAGTGTGGGGTATCAAGCCACACACCCAGCAGTCTGTAGTGTTAACTACCAGTTGGTGTTGGTGTAAGAGCTGTACAAACGTGTTGTTAATAAATTCTGAGCGTCGAGCTTGCTCATGTTCGGGAAACGAGTGAAAAGAGTGTATAGAGGAAACAGTAGTAATTGCAGGATCAAGGGGAGGTACTGTGGTTACTGGTACAAAAATCAATTTTATACTGAAAACAGTTCCACCCACCAATGTTGCTAAAATAATCAAGAAGGTAATGACACATTGCATCAAAAAGCATTTGTTATGAAGAATTCTATAAAGTCTGTTTCTGCGAACGTAAATCACATTTTCTCGTTGCAGCGCAGGAAGCTCCATCTTCTACAATCCGCTCGCGACCACTGATGATGTGTACGTAGATGAAAATGCCTCTATCAGCCCTGGGAGTTCCCAGAACCAACAGAAAGATCGACCTTGTGTCAGACCCCTGCAAATCCAACTAGGCACACAGCCACGACCCTACGGCTACCCAGACGGCAAGGCAATTTTAAAACAATAAAACAAATAGCAAACTTCCTGGCTGAGGGCAAAAGTTCAATATTTCAAAAACATCACAGTATGCAGTTGCCTGCTTTATTTGTCCATATTGCGGCTTCGCAAGTTATATCTCTGCTTTGCAGGTACTGTCTGATCGGCAAATAGTGTTTCACTTGTAGTTGTTGCAGTGTTCAAGTTCGCAGATGGCAGAGCTTCTTCTGATGCAGGAGACAAATGTTCAGTGTTCAAAAGAGTCTTTTCAGGAGGAGAGTCAGAGCTTGGAGTGTCATTGATCAGTTCGGCATCGCTGAAAGGGATACATTTTGGAGTTCTTTCAAATTCGGTGGAACCAATTCCCTTCTTCACCCAGTCGTCGTAAGGAAGCGGCAAAGGGACACGCTTAACATGGGACGCGTGCACCCATTGCTTGCGTCCAGCCACACGAACTGCTGTCCTCGTTGTAAGAAGGACCTGGAAAGGACCGACGTAGCGGGGCTGAAGGTTCTTTGTCCTCGCGAAGTTCCTGATGACGACGAGGTCTCCCGGTTTTAGCTGATGCCCTGGACTCTCCGGAGGTTTTGGCAAAGCATCGAAAACCTGTTGATGAATAAGACTCAATTTAGCAGTCAAGTCGTAAAGGTAGTCTATCAACATAGGATATTCTAAAGAACTGAACTCTTTAGGCCTTGGCACACCCCAGATATTTGCCGGGCGGCCAAAAATGATTTCATAAGGGCTAAGCCCTACTCTAGAATGTACAGTTGCTCTCGTTGATAACAAGGCCAAAGGAAGTGCGTCTGGCCAGGCTAAACCTGTGGATGCCTGTATTTTAGCTATCTTCAGTTTGAGGGTGCCATTGTAACCCTCCACTAAACCAGCAGACTGGGGATGGTTCGCACTGTGGAATTTCTGTTTCAGCCCTAGGCCTGCACACACACTCTGCATAACTTTCCCTATAAACTCACTTCCGTTATCTGACCATACAATCCGTGGCATTCCGTATCTAGGGAAATATTCCTTGAGAAGAATTTTGGCAGTTGATAGGGCAGTATTGTCTTTTAGTGGGTATGCTTCTATCCACCTGGAAAAAGCACAAACCACCACTAGGACGTATTTTAAATTATTACAGCGGTCCATGTGAATAAAATCTAATTGAATCACTTCAAAAGGGCAGGAAGGAGGAGCGAAATGACCAGCAGGAGTTGGAGTTCCCTTGCCAGGATTATGCATCAGGCATATCATACAATTTTTCACCACTCTCTCTGCACACTTACTGATTCCATCATTTTTCCAGACTGGAGCCAACATCTTACAGATACCTTTAGAACTTATGTGCGCTACTCCATGCGCCATTGTCACCACTGCAAGCACATACGCATCAGGTAACATCCAACGCTGCTGTTCTGTCAAATCAATCCAACATCCATTCGAGTCCAACTTGCCCGTACTTTTCTCTCCATACTCGTTTCTCTTCCTCAGTTGCTTCTTTCTGAATCTCTTTCACACTTTCCATAGTATCCTCACACATTCCAGACTCAGCAATCCATCTTGCAGACGTAGCAACATACATTCTGCTCATCATGTCTCTAGCTGTCTGTTTAGCAATTTCGTCAGCAAAAGCATTCCCACGACCAACATCATCCGTGATTGCTTTATGAGCACTGCACTTAACAATCGCAACTTCAGTCGGCAAGGTTAGAGATTCCAACAAGTCGTTGACTAGCTGACCGTGTTGAATCTTAGTCCCATGGGACGTAATGAAACCTCTTTCTCTCCACAAACGGCCAAAACTATGGGCCACGCCAAATGCGTACTGACTGTCTGTAAAAACATTCACTCTCTTTCCCTTAGCTAAAACACACGCTCTCGTTAGAGCTATTAATTCTGCAGCTTGGGCAGAATTCTGACTCACTCTTGCAGTTTCCACAATCGTCTTCAAAGTCGTTACTGCATAGGCAGCAGTCACATCACCATTTTCCAATTTAAAACATGACCCGTCCACATACAGCGTACCATCTGGATCTGATAATGGAGTATCCCTCAAGTCAATGCGTCCTTTTGTCTCTTCCTCCGTTTTAAAACAGCAATCATGTGGCTCGGAATCACTCGACTCTTGATTAGCCGGCAACAGTGTTGCTGGATTCAATACATTACATCTTTTGATCTGAATATGACTCGCTAGTAATGTCAGCTCGTAACCAGATAGTCTCGCACTAGTAAGGTGTTGTGTCTTCGTTCGGTTCATGAGTGTATCCACTGCATGAGGAACCATAACCACTAGCATGTTGTTCATCACCAGACCAGCAGATTGTTGAATGGAAGCCGCAGCTGCCGCTGTAGCTCTCAAACAACTGGGTAACGCTCTAGCTACCGGATCTAATGTTGATGAGAAATACGCACAAGGGCGTTGTTTATCACCAAACTTCTGTGTCAAAACACTCAACGCGCAACCTTCTCTCTCGTGAACATAGAGCGTGAATGGCTTACTGTAATCGGGTGTACCCAATACAGGAGCTGAACACAAGGCTTTTCGTAATTCAGTAAAACTCTCTTGACATTCATCAGACCATGGCACCGGACTCGGAACATTTTTCCCAGTCAAGGCTACCAATGGTTTCGCTAAAAGAGAAAAATTTGGAATCCACTGCCTACAGTAAGAGGTAATACCTAAAAAGGCACGTACTTCTCTCTGTGTGCGTGGAACACTCATTTGCGTAATTGCTTTTATTCTCTCTGGGGTCAACTTCCTTCCCTCCTTTGACAAGAGATGACCTAGATAGGTCACTTCTTGGCAGCAGTATTGCATCTTGGAAGGTGACACCTTGTGATTCAGATTAGACAAATGATGCAATAACGAAACTGTAGCTGCTTTGCAAGTTTCCTTGTCATCGGCAGCCACTAGAAGATCATCTACGTACTGTACTAAGGCAGAACCTGGAGGAAGGACAAAGGAATCTAACTGGCTTTTTAATGCTTGACTATAAATAGATGGGCTCTCACAGTAGCCCTGTGGAGCGCGTTTAAATCTGAAACTTCGACCTCCTAGACAGAAGCCAAAAATATCTCTACTTTCTTCGGCTATCGGAATGCTGAAAAAGGCATTCTTCAAGTCGATGACTGAGAACCAAGTGGCTGTAGCAGGAATCAATGTTAACAAGGCAGTAATGTCGGGAACCACAGGAAACTGTGGAACCACAATCTTATTAACTTCTCTAAGGTCTATGACAAACCTGTACACTGGGGGTTTTGTAGGATCAGTTCGTTTCAAAATCGGTAGTACAGGACTATTACAAACATTTCCTCTAGTTTCTTCAACCACACCTTTCTTAATCAAGTCTTGCACAATCAATAAGAGTGCACGCTCTCCTTCACTAGATATTTTATATTGGGGAATTCTTGGAAATTTTACATTTGCTTTCAAAGTGACTACATATGGTGGTATTTCTAAAAGGCCTACATCATTAGGACCAGTCGCCCAAAGAGAATCAGGGAGTGAGCGTAGTTCTGGCGGGAGTGCATCCATTGACAAGTACATCGGAGAGGTGATATTTTTACCCAACGTAAGCTGTACCCCTTCCGGAGAACAGTACAATGTCGCATATAGTCGTTTTAACAAGTCTAAACCAAGCAGATTTTCATTACAACCCGTCGTCAAAATCAAGGGTGCTTTCAATTGACATGGTCCAACAGAAATAGACAAAGGGCCAGATATAGGGTTGTAAACAGGGGCGCCTGAAAAACCTACAGAAACATTTGTTGAGCCAGACAAAGGTGCGCCAGGGAGTTTCGCATGAATGATAGAACTTTTCGCAGCACCAGTATCCAACAGAAACGGTTCGACTACACCTGATGTTGCTACTGCGACATAAGGCCCACTCTGATCCACTGGAACTGATACTACTCCCTCTCTCTGTCCATGGCTGTCCTAGTACCCATTTTGCTGAAATCCCTCATCCACTTCACAATAGTCTTCAACAAGATATTGCTGAGATCTATTTTGCTGGGCAGGCTGTCCATTTCTCTGATCAAAGTGATTGGAGGGACGATCATTCGTCTGTGGAGGCATAGCACCTCGCCCTCGACCTCTAGAATTCTGCACAAAACCACCACGACCTCTCTGAGCTGCTGCTGCATTATTTTGCGCTAAGATCGGACATTCATTCTTGTAGTGACCCTCTTTCTTACAGTACGCACACTGGTTCCACTGATATTGAGGCCTCGTTGAACTATAATCTGTCCTCTGATACGAACCTTGCTGCATATTAGACTGATTCGTGCGAGGCGGATACGCCTGCTGCAAAAGAACTTTAGTTTTTAAATCTTTCGTTTTCTTCTCTGATTTCTCCTTTTCCTCTTTATCCCTATTTTCATAATATTGTGCAGTTGCAAGTATTTGCGCAGTTGTGGAAACAGCCCACGCACTCTCTGAATCTTTTAATTTATTGCATAATTCAGGTAACAAATTATGCACAAATTTATCGACAAACAGTCTCTGTCCTCCTTCTGTGCTCATGTCCTGACCACTATGATCTACAAAAGTCTCTTCGAACCTTGTGAAGAAGTCGGAGACACTTTCGTCTTTCTTTTGCTTGCATGCGGATAATTTGTCCCAATTAACTCGCAATGCGGGCATCAGAGTCTTCATTAAGTCAATTATTCTACCTGGAAGATTAGCAATTAGGGGTTCGGGTTTTGCACCACCTACTTGCTGACCATCCGCTGCAGTGATGGCTGCCCAATCACCACCTAAGGCAATTTGATGATCTTCTCTACGAATTTTAGCCCAGACTGGTTGCGGAACTACATTCCCAAATAACATATCAATGTCTGCTAAGTTCATTATACAAGCTTCAACCGTCTGTGTTAATTCCTTGTAATATCCAGCAGGATTTTTACGCGGATCTGGCAAGGCCTGTTTCACTGCTAACACTTCAGCTCGCTTCCACGGAATGTGTATCCACACTCTCTGGAACTGTGCTGGAACAGCTGCAATACTAGCATTATTATCAGCTGCCACTGCTTCGCGCCAAATTGGAGGAACCTCCCTCATAGGATATTGGCGACTCAGTTTCGTCTTACCTTTCTCTAAATCTCTCGGTGAACGGAGAGATGGATCATTCCTAAAACTTAAGATCAGTTCCATCGCTTCTTCTATATTTTCACCTACTATCATACCAGCAGCAAACTCTTTCTGAACCTTAATCAAGTCTTCTAAATTTGACTCAACATTATCTTCCTCTATTTCTTCACGTAACAACGAGCACATCTCATCAAAGACGTACCGCTGCGTTGGTTCCTTCCACTGCATAAATGTATTTAACACATCTCTCGTGCTATATCTTCTACTCTTCGAAACCCATCTGAGAGCCGTGGAATCTAAAATTCCCCGTTCCTCAGTACTTGGAAGCTGACTACGTCTCTGAACAGAGTCAGGAGTAGGAGTCTTGATTAAAGTTTTATAGAAAGGAGACAGTATGTTAGACACAGAATCAGTGATTCTTCGACGTACAGAAAGTGGAGTTAACACACTCGCAGACGTAGAAAACACAGTAGAAGTAGGAACAGATAGTGAGGCAGTAGGAGTATCGAGGAAAATAGTTTGTGGAGCAGTAGGTGTAAGCGAGACAGATACAGGTATAGAAGTCGGCAACCCAGGAGGAGGAGGAGCCGTAGGAACGTTCACATTAACTACAGGAGGTACAGGAGCTTGATTCTGAGGGGCAGCAATACCAGGTTGTCCAGCAACCGGCAATTGAACATTTGGCACAAGTGGAGCCGTAGCACCTTGTGCATACGGTGGAGGTGATCGTAACAGATAAGACAACAGAGGGTCGTTTTCCGAATCCTCTAGTGTCTTAGCTGTTTTCGATGGCAAGGCAGGGTAGCACTTGTCGATCGCTAAATTATGCTCTCTAATGGCCACCTCTATAGCCTTCTCACACTCGTTATCTTGCAGCTGTTTAGTTGCTTGCTCTAGAGTCAACTCTTCTTTCTCTTTCTGTTCTTTCTTAAATTTTTTCATTTCTCTCTGTTTGGATTCTTTTCGCCAGTAACGGAAAGAATCAAACATTGCCGGCCGGGCTTTCTTCCTAAACAATTTCGCTTCTAAATTGTCAAGAATTTCGGGTTCAAAACTACCATGCAGTGGCCAACTAAGGACACCATCCTTCTTGGTGTAGCGGACCCACACCTCATTATAGGATATAGGACCCACACCATGTTTACAATATAAGTCATAAAGGGGAGTCCCAATCGGAGGAACCAGACAAGAGTCCTCCAATCGTGAGTCACTGTTGCAACTGAAGCACGACAACATACAATTTCTCCGACTTACCATTTTCAGTCCGGAACACAAAACAAACAAAACACAAAACAAATATGTGCACTCGAACCAAGAACTTAGGCCTACCAAAACCAAACTAATGTATCGATACCCAAACTAAACCAAATAGATTATCGTAACCAGAACAACCGGTGATAACCCTACGAAACCAAACCAAACCAAGAACCAATCAAGGATTTTTAACAACCCTCACAAAGTAACCAGCTAGCTATCACTAAATATTTAACTGAGGCACTGAAGACATCACCAAGGAGAAACCCGTCACGTTTCGCTGTACTAAGGGCTGCACCTCGGGTCCAAGACAGGGCGACGGTCAAGGCAACGGCCCACTGCAGCCGTCCTGAACGGGAACCCTCGTGGAAGAGAACTTCGGGCCACTTTTGTGATATGCCGGGATCGATGAAGTGGGGCGCCTCCCTCAGGAATCTTCACACGAAGCTTCTCGAACTCTTCAGGCTTTTGGACCGGTACCGAATGACGTCGCCCCACGTTGGGCTCCAATTGGAGTTCTGGACTTTTTGGTTCCGTCCAGAGGTGTCAGGGAACAACACCCAAAGACCCCGGAGTTCCACCTGCCTTGGTGCGCAAATGAACAGAAACACGGGCTTCTCGATGGTGGCGTCAAAGACCAAAAGTTTATTACTGCAGGGACACAGAAGTCACAGAAACTACGCATGGGCAGTGTCCAGGAGCCTGTTCAAATTGTACAAAGAGGGTTGCTCCTTATATACTGATTTTTAGCCTTCAGGCGAATTCTTCACATGTTAGTACATTCTCAAAACCTTTGTGTCTTAAACAATAAATATTTGGCGTACACAGGAACTGTTGATAAAATCTGATACGAAACATCTATGAAGAGGGGTTCCCACTAGTTCATCACAATCCCTTGTCAATATTGCATTCAAGAGCCGGACCGCCTCATCGTAAATTTCGTTACCTCCCCCTAATAAAGGCCCAGAAGGAAAGGAGCAGAGCCAGGTGCAGAAGATAGGAAAGCGGGATAAGAGATGTTTGTGGGTCGTAAATGGGCAAGGCTACCGGCTTCGGCCGCCTAATCATGATCGGGACAATGGACACGAGAACCAGTTCAGGTGGGCTGGCCTCGGGCAGAGGAGGCAGCCTTTGTCGAGTCATGCAGCTACAGCGTGATCTGGTTTAAGGTGCACGTGTCATGAAAGAGGTGAATCTCCGGCTAAGGCTACGTGTCCTTAATCGAAATGAAGTGATCAGAGTTTATTGCGTATGTGAGGGCAAGAAACACAAAATGGCGGCCATGATCTAAGATGGATGCGGTGGGTAGATCAGAAATATGTTCATAACAGGAGTGCTCTTGCTCGTAGTATAGCGAAAACATCAGGATATGCTAAATGGATCATTTGCGGTTCGTAGATACCAATATTATGTATTTCCGACAATATTGAAAACACGGGTTCAAATCGTCACGGAACCTCAAAGTGCAGAAAGAAGCGAGAGAAGTGCTGAAAGAAGCAACAGAGGTGCAGAAAGAGGCAAGACGGGTGCAGAAAGAGGCAAAAGAGGTACAGAAAGAGGGAAGAGGGATGCAAAAAGATGTAGGAGGGGTGCAGAATGTAGCAACTGTGGTGCAGAAAGAAGCACGAGAAGTGATGAAAGAGACACGTTTGTTGCAGAAAGAGACACAATAAGTGCAGAAAGAGGCAGGAGAAGTGCTAAAAGAAGCAAAAGCAATGCATAAAGAGGCAAGAGAAGTGCAGAAAAAAACAACAGTGTGCAGAAAGAGGCAAGGGAAGTGCAGAAAGAGGCAAGTGAGGGGCAGAAAGAGGCAAGGGGGTACATAAAGAAGCAAGAGAGGTACAGAAAGAAGCAAGAGAGGTACATAAAGAAGAACGAAAAGTGCAGAAATAAACAACATGGATGCAGAAAGAAGCAAGAGGGGAGCAGAAACAGGCAAGAGTAGTGCACAAAGAAGCAACAGAGGTGCGGAACAAGGCAAGATAACTACAAAAAGAGGCAAGAAAGTTGAAGAAACAAGAAATCAAGGTGCAGAAAGATGGAACAGGGGTGCAGACATAGGCAGGACAGGTGCGGAAATAGGGAAGAGGGGTAGAGTAAGAGGCAAGAGGGGTGCAGATATATGCAAGAGAGGTGCCAAAAGAAGCAAGAGGAGTGCATAAATAACCAACCGATGTGTAGAAAGAGGAGTGCAGAGAGAGGCAAGAGAAGCACAGAAAAAAGTAACAGAGTTGTAGAAAGAGGCAAGAAAACTGTAGAAAGAGGGAGCAGGGGTGCAGAAGGAGGCAAGAGAGGTACAGAAAGAAGCAAGAGAAGTATAGAAAGAGCCAACAGCGGTGCAGAAAGAGGCAAAAGAGGGGCAGAAAATAGAAGAGAGTTGCAGAAAGAGACAAGAGAAGTGCAGATAAAGAAAGTAAGGTACAGAATGAAGCAGCAGAAATGCAGAAAGAGGCAAGAATGGTGCAGAGTGGCTTACACACCAGTAGTAGCAAATGAACACCCACATTTAGCAATAGGTAATATGTGACCTTTCTAGGTGTGTGAGGAGCCTTCCACCACACTGTTGAACTTGCTGCTGCATTTTTGGTGGATTTTAACTATTTGAACTAGAAACAAGGCTTTTTTTGTTCAAATCTGCAGATTAGGCAACATGTTGACCTCATTGCACCAATAGAGATGCCTTGACCTACGACATTATACTTAGCCAAGTGCTGCACTGTTTATTTTAGCTAGGGTAGGAGACATATTGATTAAAAATTGTCCTCACAGGTTCTACGAGCCCTATTTTAAATCACACACATAAACCATACATCTACACAGTTCTGGCCCCTCGCCGTCACTTCACTATATGGCTATTGGAAGAAGATCTCCGCCAAAGTTCCCCAAATACAGAGAGCCCATTTGGGTATTGCACCACTGTACCGATGAGGAGCAGCCCAGATGATGAAGCACGAAACCTGATTGGGTGTGTGAGGGCATTACAATCCAATAAATGGACTCCCAACTCTGAACCAAAGCGGTCAGGTTGGTGTCATTTCCCTTGCCCAGATGAACAGCATAACCTTATTTTCCTATTGCAGAGAGGTGGACCCAGGCCATGCACCCCTTCTCTGAAAATCTGTCTCATGGTGCATTGCTGCTCGGGGGATTAAGTCCACTTTAGTTCTGAGATCCTCATGTCACAAGAGGACATCATCGTCCCACCAGTAGTGTGAAAAGAGGCACGATTGCAGATGCTGTAAAAAAAGGGTGTGGCTTCAGACCACCTCTCAGCAATCCCAGTATGTGAGTCTTACTGGAGGTACCTGGAGGACTAGTTGGTCCCCAGGTATGCTCAGGATTTGAGGGGAATAAATCAACCATCTTAGAATGCACCCGGAGGAGGCACGTTTGCAGAGTGGTGCAGGGAGGGGGCAGGCCTCCACCGAGATGCCGGCTTTTATTTTCTTTTGTACTTTTAGACCGGGCTGTGTGGCCCCTCTTCTTTTATAGAATTTTGGGTTCTGGGGATCCCATCTCCCAGGGCCTGACCCTTTTTTTTACTTTAAAATTAAAAATCTGGAAGGGGGTGGCGCGGCCCCCCTCCTGAGGCTCTTTTCAGCCCCAGGAACCCCATTCCCCAGGACATAGCCTTGTTTATTTTTTAATTATTTGTACACATGGCTTTGTTTATTTTATTATTATTTGTACGCGTGACTCCCCTTCCCTGGGCCACTTTTGGCCCTAGGGACCCCATCCCGGGGCCTGGCCTCGTTTTTTCCCCTTAATACCGTTTATATGGGAGGAGAACCATGTGGACTCCTTCCCTGGGCCACTTTTGGCCCTGGGGACCCCATCTCCCGGGGCCTGGCCAGACTTGATTTTTTATTTTGGAGGGGGTCCACCTGTCCCCCTCCTGAGTTCAATTATGGCCCAGGGACCCCATGACCCAGGCTTATATTTTTTAATTAATAATTAAAAGAGGGACCCCATCCCCTGGGGCCAGCCCTCAATGTTGGGGACCATGGGGAGAGCCCCAATGCTCCCACAGTCCCAGCCATCTCCCTGCCTCCTGCAGGAGCTGGCATTGCTTTTAGACAAGGGGAGCTGCTGATATGCAGCTCCCTTCGTCCAAAAGCAATCTGCTTCACTTCATGGAAGCGAGAACAGGTTTTCTGCTCTTCCTTTCATGAACTGAAGCATAATTTGCAATGACAGGACCGGAGCCATGCTCCCACCCTGTCATTGCAAACTGCAATGTCCCCTGTGGAGAAGTGTGGCTCACTGGTTAGAGGAGGCAGACCTGGGAGCAGAGGTCAGCCCGGGACCAGGGTTCAATTCCCGGCTCGGCGGGGTCTTGAGTACTAAAATGTCCATGGACTCGACAATTCTCGCTCTGGTGCCTACTCGGTTCACGGGTTCACACTCTGCGACTCTGGGCAATAGCTTGCTTAATCTCCACAACTGCCCCTCGCGGCGGGATGCCTGGCTTTCACCCTGCGGATACCCTGCCGGGGTTATCTCACAGGGGAATACCAGGACGGGTTCCCTAAGCAAGCGCTTAGAAACCGCTCGGTGATTTGCGCTATATAAATTCCTGTACATTCCAGGGGTAGGTACCCCAGGACATTGCAGGAGCTAAAACTGGGGGTTGGCAGTCCACATGACCATATAGGGCTCCAGGTTGGGGCCACACAGCTCCCCTCCCATCAGTATTAAAGCCCCGGGGAGGTGGCAGTCCCCAGGGCCGGGGGTCCAGCAAAGGACCCCCGTATTTCAATAATTAGTGCCTCGGGGAAGTGGTGGTCCCCAGGGCAGTGTGGGGGGCTTAAGCATTGCACCAGCACTGCTGCACCAAACTCATAATCAGGCCCTTAATTCTTGACTTACCAACAGCGTTTAAAATGTCATTCACTTCTCTCTATTACTTTCACATGAAGAATGTAAGGGAAATAAAGGGAACTATCTTCTTCTGGTTGATTATCCACATTAAACAACTGGTTGCAACAATTAAAAATGTGTCATTTTGCTTCCCCATCCCTCCCCCCCCCCCCAGGGAGTTCCCCAGGGCTCAATCTCTCTTTGGCATGTAGATCTTTCCACTAGGGCCTTTGCTAAAATTCCATATCTATTATTAAGTACATGTTGACAACACTCAATTATTTATGAAAGTCCACTCTTCTGGAGCCAAGGCCGATTTTATACATCGTCCAAAATATTAAAATGAACCTCGTAAATAATACATTCTTCCTGATGTCTTATGCACAATGCACTATTCCTTTTGAAACATGGCTCAATAATCTATAGGATTGTAAACCTGATTGTTCCGATTCATTGATATTCATTCTGCACAAAATCTTAAACACTCCACACCCATAGAAATGTCCAAGCCAACGGTGCACAATATCAGGTTAGACTCCTTAGTGGAGATCAAATGTTGGAATCCTGAGAAGGATTTTAAACAAGTGTAACAGTCTCCAGCTCTCTCTAGAATTGACTATGGGAGCATACTACTTGTGAGCTTCTCCTTAGCCCACCTGATCTTTCTTTTGTGTGTTTTAAACACAGATACAAAGTTAATAAAAACATTCTACCTTTGAGTTGCCTGAAATGGTTTCCCATTGAAGCTGGAAAGATATTTTTGGTGATGTGAATACTGCAAAAATTCCAGTATCTTAACACCTGGCACACAAAATGGGGGATTTAGGAAGAATCTACTCATTTAAGAGTTCTGACGACCTCATACTATAAACTGCTATTTTCAAAAAAAGAAGAGCAATTAATTAAACTTTCCAAGGAAGAACACCAAAAACATGGAACTCCACCACCTGCAATTAAATGTGATCCCTCCTAATGAGCTTTCAAAGAGGAGCTGAAAGAAGTGACTTGCCCGCTATGAAAGATGACTAAACCCAGGAACAATTTCATCAAAGTCGCAGTCCATTTCCAAACAAGTGACCAGCAATGAAGCCTTTCATGTCTCGGAAGAACTGCAGGTAAGTGAGCCACCCTTTTACAAGATTTTAGTACTTGTTTTTACCAAAAGCATGGTGGTGTCCTTGCTTTCCTTATAGGAGAATATTGATTCTCCTCAGCACTCTTGCGACAGAGTGCTACCCTTCTCACAGAGCTGAATTGTACTAATTGAAGTAAGAAATTGGCTCTTTAAAATTCATTTCCACACAATTCTCATTTTCAAATTCAATGTACAATGGCAAGGTTAATCTCCCATAATATTTGTTATGCTCCTTCTCATTTGGATTTCACATGGCTACTATGACACAATATATTTTTACTCAGGAGCATATAGTAAATTTCTTACAGATCTGAAATTATTTTTGTTGAAACCTCATTATTAACTTCATCATAATGTGAGATACTTCTTCAATTTGCTTTGCTGAAGATTCACTTGGTATTATGTATTATTATACACTTATAGAGATCTATTCTTGCTGTCATGCCATAGTCATTTCTTACTAGCGATTTTGCCTGGGCAAAACAAGGAAGCTTAAGTTATCCTCTCCAGCGGGTGTTCTCCCGGTCCCAACACTTTGTGACTCTTCAATGGCAACTGGTCTTTCTCCTATTGAACTAATGCCGTCTAACATTCCTAGATCCACCATGTCTTCACCTTCTTTGAAACCTCATGATTCAACATCTACAAACAAATGGATTAAATAAGAGCATCCCGTTTTTGTGAAATCACATTCACTTTTTATTGATGTCTAGAAATAAACTCATAAGATAGCTGTTTTGGAGAAAACCTCAGGTGGAGGACTTGAAACAATAGAACATAAATCAACTAATCTTCATATTTATGGTCTTCCAGAAGGCATTGAAGGCACATACCCTGTTTCTATTTTTTACATCCCTTTTGTCTCAATTGGTTGATTTACCACATTCCCCAGTGACAATTTTCAGAGAACACAAATACTTGGTCTGCAACCCTAGTCAACTAATTTCTTAACCAATGGGTTATTATTCTATTTCTAGAATTCACTGACCTTCTGTAAATCCTTAATGATACAAAGGCTATAAAGCAACCACTCTAGCCAGGAACAACATATTCCTCACTAAGGCTGTATCAAGAATCACCGCTAATAGGAAAAATCCCCACCCATAAATTTACACTAAGGCAATAGATATGAATTACCTTACCCCTTTTTATCCAAAGTAAGAATCCTGCACATCTCAAGAACCACACAAGATGTAATCCCTCTGATACTATGGATGCTTCTGGTCCTTTCAAGATATAACTTGTTGCACCCTTCTAAGATGCTGACATCTTTTTTTTTTCACTGTAAATTACTTCTGGTTTAGCAATGTTACATTCTTTGTCCTTATTTTTTTTACTGGTCTGTATTAAATTCTTATCACCTTCTGTTAGAACTGTCAGATATAGGGTGATCTTCCCCCATACGTTTTGCCTTCACCCTTCTATGTTTATGAAATAGATTTCATTGACTTTACGACTCTAAGCATTTTACCACTGCTAACCAATGCTAAAGTGCTTGTGCTCTCTCGCTAAAGCATGTTAAAATTTACTTAGACCTTATTGGCATATTTAATTCACTTATAAGTCCCTAGTATATGGTATAACGTGCAGCCTGTGTGCAGTGTTATACTGCCAATTTGACATAGCAATAAATACCCCTTGCCAAGCCTTAATCTCCCTTTTTATTGGCTAAAAGACACCACTAAATTAGGTGCTATGTTATTCATAGGTCAAGGTGCATTGTAATTACAACGTTGGACATGTACGTATAAGTCTTATGCGTCCTGGTAGTGAAAAACAAAATTCCTAAATTCATTTCCCACTATTGTGAGGCCTTCCAAAACCATGCGATCACATTGGGATGCCTTATTACATTTTTGAGAACAGGTAGATATTTTGTGTTTGGTTAATTCAATATCTTCTTTAATGGTAAAATTGGATCTTAAGTGACAATTTTGAAAATGCCACTTTTAGAAAGTTACAATTTCCTGCTCTAACTATTTGTTGCCTGCAGCCTGTTCCTTGGTCACATGACAGGGTGTGGCTGGCAGTTGCACTTTGCTTACTTCTCCCATGCAGCCACATAGAAGAGTAATTAGGTGTGCCTGGATGGGCATCAACTGACAAGATGGGGCAGAGCTGGACATAGACTAATTTCCAATTAAATAGGCTGTGCTCTGCCTTCACAGGACTTCCCATCTCTACATTACTCATATAGCCAGTTTGGAGCCTAGGCAGGGTAAGTAGGCACTGCAAGCATTTCAAAAGGAATTCTCTGGAAATATTTTCCACTTTAAAGGAAGCATCAAGTGTAAAAATAGGACCCTCAGACCCACTCTTCATTTCACGTTCACGACTCGTGGAAGGACTCTCAGAGGACTGCTTGCTGCTGTGGTCTGCTGTATATTTCAGAAAGCCGCTTTGCTGTACCTAGAGGAAATGCTCTGCTGTTTGGAGTCTGCCTTGAAGGCTCAGAGGCCTGCCATGCTCTGTTCTACTGCTGAACCCAGGACTACCAGAATGACTCAAAAGGCTAGTTGGCTGACTTCCCGATCAGGGACTTGAAGACAAAAAAAGGTTACAACCATCTTGAACTCCACCTGGACTCAGCCTCGGTGAATACTAAAGCACCAAGTGGTGCACCTCCAATCCTGAACCCTTATTCCAAAGGGTGCTAAAGGTCCCCAGGTAGACAAATTCCAAAATTAGGACTTTTGACCCAAAACTGCTCTGAGAACCGAAGGGAGACTAGGACCAATCTCCTTATCTATCTGCCCAGGGTGTATCACCAGTCAGGCTGACTTCATAGCACTCCCTCTACGTTCATCTTTACTACTGTAATTCTTGTTCAGCTGTCCTTTGCAAAAGGTATATCAGGCCTTGTGGATCTATAGTTGGTTACAGCCTCCAGCCTCATCCTGCTGAAAATGTTTGCCTTCCAAAAAAGTGACAAAGTCCAAATGGAGACATCGTCATGCCAGTTTTATCCAGCTGCTTTCAGACAATGACACTCCCTCCTTGGACACCACCTGCAGCCTTTTACCTGAACTTTACCATCTCAGAACATTTGCTTTAAAATTTCTGTTAAGTCTGAAGGTGATTGTCGACTGGGCCCAAATGACTATCGTGCCTTTCACTTCCAGCCATATTTGTCACCTTTGCCTCAGTCTTGCCCAACTAGATGTCTGCATTTGCCGCTTTGATCTTTTCGGTGTTAGTTTTAACTTTAAACCATAAACATTCATAACTCAGGTTCTACTAATTGGATTTTTGTTGTTTTGGTTTCAGATCATGTATTAAAATGTACTCTATCATTCTAAATTGGTGCAAGATTTTTCTTTTTTTTTACTTTATTACTTTATTTTTTACTTTAATACTTAAGGCATTGCCTCTAAGTTACCTTTTGATAAATTATTTGACACCAAAATGACACAAATCGAGTGAAACTTAAGATATGAATTTTTTAAGAAACAAGTGAAAATAGCACCAAAAGCACTAAGCGCCAACAAAGGACTTCTGGTCGAGCTGGACCGGGACTAAGTCAAAAGTTCAGGCTGACAATAATGAAGCGCGGGCCAGCCACAGGGACTGAATCAAAGTACTTTTGGTCAGGGCTGCGTCGAAGTTAAAGATCTTTGACAGAGAGGCTGTGGAGCGCAGAGGAAGATGCATCAATGTTGATTCATGCATTCAGCGCCAATGTGCTGATAGCAGTGATGCATCATTTTAGATGCGATGCAAAGTCTCAACTTCAATGTCAATGTTGTCAACGGAGATGCAAAGACTTGACTTGAAGAGCGTAGGGCAGAGATGTTTCCGGAAGCTGAGCAGAGTCTCCGGGTCATGCAAAAGTGATGCATCAGTCTGGTACTCATATCAGCAATGATGTGCTTGTTCTGATTCACAAAATATCAACGATGCGTTGTTGCAGACCCATGCAATTATGACGATGAGCTAGCTCTGTTTCAGTAGTGACAGTTCATTGAATTTAAAGGAGCATTACCTTAGGCCTTTCTTCCCAGGGTCCAGGACTGGGTGGCACCACTTGGCTGGGCAGATTCACAGATGGCAGAGTCCACATGCTTGAAGCAAGAAGGAGGGAAGTCTGTTTTGTCCCTAAGACTTCGGATCAGGAGGCCAGTCAGCTAGCTTATTTAGCCACTCTGAGTTCTCGGCTCAAGTGATGCAGGTCAAGTCCTTCTCAACCAGGCAAGGAGGTCAGCAGGCAGCAGGTCAGCACGGCAAGAAAGCAGTACAGCAGAGTGCATTGAACCTACGCAAGCTTTTTTGCCCTATATCCCAAGACAATGTGTGCAACATGATGAAAAATACTTTATCTTGGGAGGAGATATAACCACATTATGGACCCCTTTCTTGTCCACCAATCTCCAATCAAATTCATTCCTCACACAATGCATAAGCAGTTTTGCACAACCATCAACCAAAGAGGCCTGATTGACTCCTGAAGGCTTTGTAATCCCTCTTTGAGAGAACATTCTTTTTATTCCCTGGTGCATGGATCACTCACTAGATTGGACCACATTGGTCTTAGTAAATCTCTGTCCCAGAACGTTGTATATTGTAGATACCTTTACTGGTTCAATTTTGATTTCATATCAAGCCCTTAAATTTCTTGCTGAAACCATATCTAGTAGGTGGAGGTGTAACAATTAGTTTTTTTGCAGGACATTTAATTTTCTTCTTCTTTTGCCTTCTTTGTTATGACATTTTTGACATACTTAATGAGCCTGAGATTTTGCCTCAAAACGTTTTCGACACATTTTAACTTACTGTCCTGGGATTTACTATTGAGTATGTGTCTAAAAAGAAAAGCCATTTTGATAGAGAATATAAATCCTTACTTACCACCGCTAAACAACTGGAACACCAATGTTACTCATCTAAATCGAACATTGCTTTAAGAGAGTTTATTAAAAGTAAAACCTATTTTAATGAAGGATGCCTTTTCTGTCTTACTAAGTAGTGCTAGTTAATATGGTGGTAGTAAAGAGTGGAAACTATTTGCTAACTATCTCAAAATTAGAAAACGTCATACCAATATTAAATCTTCATACGACTCCCAGAATACTTATTCTTTTGAAGATAATGATATGTTTACTGAATTTGGACAATATTGTCAAGATCTTTACACTCCAGACAATATTACACACTCTCCTAGCACTGACTACTGTCCAAAAGATATTTAATCATGTCATGTTATGCTAAGTGATTTTCAAGAGCACTCTAATCACCAGTAAGAGTAACAACGCTCTGTTCTATCAATGCTGATCTTGACTTTTCTCTTCATGAGGAAACCATTTCTTCACCAGGAATATTTAGTGAACTTAAGAAAAGTAAAACTCCTGCTCTGGATAGATTTACTGTTGAAGTTTTTCTTTATTTTTTCACAGATTGTAACATGATTCCAATTGTTTAGCTTTTTCTACATGACTGGTTTGACTAAAGGCACATTTTAAGAAGCCACAATCCCTTTTGTCCATAAAGAAGGAAAAGGTCCCAAGTAATGTAAAAATATTAGACTGATTTCTCTTGGGAATGTAGATTATATAAGTGTTGCCAAAACCCTGCTTTACAAGTAGAACAATTTTAATCCATATAACTGCAAAAGAACAATCAGTATTTATTAAAAAAAAGACTAGCTTGAGACATCACAAGAATATTTTTACATTTTCTTGGTAACTCTTCTGTTAGACCTGACATCATTGGCTTGAGTCTCTCCTCCATTTTTTCTGTTTGCCTCCTCTGTTTACTATGTTTTGCTGGTATATCGCTCTGGGCACTGTGCCACTGCTGATCAGTGCCGCGGTGCAAGTGCTCCCTATGTTAAATTGCTGTATTGATTGAATTCCATGTTTGGCTTATTTGGTTTACTGTCAGTCCCTAGTCTAGTGCACGCAGATTGCTGGGGCTTGTAAATACAAATGCCGCTAGTGGGCTTGCAGCACGTATTGTGCCACCCACACGAGCGGCCTCGTAAAAGTATGTCTACAGGTCTGTCATTGCAAGACCTACGTGCAGTCTCGTACTGTCACGCGGGCTGCCCAAGTACGCCTACTTGCCAGTCCTCCAAAACCTTCCCTTAACTTCATATTAGTCACCCCTACGGTAGGCCCGAGGGCAGGGTGCATTGTAAGTATAAGGTAGGACAAGCCTGATGAGGTTGGCCTGTCCTAATAGTGAACTACCGCCATGTTCGTACTTCACTATCGCAAGGTCGCCTGCTCTCCATTAGTTAGAATGGGCCGCCGGGATTATTAATGGCATGATCCTAGCTGGCTCGGGGAGCATGGTGCAATGTCGAGTTTGGTATCCCTGAACTCGGGGTTTGATAACGCATCCATTTGGGTGGATGGTTTTTGGACTCTGGGTTTGAAAATAGCACTTTTAGAAAGTGACTATTTTCTTGTCTAACTATTTCTGGCTTCTGCTGGTTTGGTGTGTGTATGACAGGAGCTGGGTGGCTCCAGAGTTCTGAATGAGTCAGTGTGGGGTGAGTGGTGCATCTGCATTGAGAGTAGGGGAAGAGTAGCTCTTGATAGCCGACCCTGCCCGATACAATGCTGGCTCCACCTCCTGCCGAGCGACGGATAGCTCTGCTCCTGCCAGTGACAATACTGGCTTCACCTCCTGCTGGGCGTCTGAGGACCCAGCCCTGCACCGTGAATCAGCCAGGTGTCACCACCTGGCTACACCCACCACAGACCCGGAATGAGGGGGAGTACTCCTGCATAGACAAAGGGATCAAAGCCGAAAAGGGGTATAAGAGAAGGACCCCTGAACCAAGACTTAAGATCAATTCTGACAAGGAACCCTGAACCAAGGACAAGAAGCCTGCTGATCCAAGGACTTCCCTACCCCTTCTTCCAGTGTGCTGTTTGCTGGGGGGAATCCCGCAGTTGCTTCTTTATTTTTGCCAAGGAACCAGGAGAGAGGAACTGAGTGTGTACTCTCGAACTTTGCCAAGGAAATCTCCAAGGGCTGGAAGAGTGCCAGCCTCCTGTTGAAGTCACAGGGCTAAAGGACTTCACCGTTTGCTGAAAGTGCTTGTTGCTGGAACCAGAAAGTCCAGCACCTCTGAAAGAATCCAGCAATCTCGACGCCGACGGACGCCGCCGAATCCAGCTCGACATCGTGAGTAACGGCTCCAGTGTCCTGCTTCCTCGACGCCAGCCGCCGGGCCCGATCGATGCCAGTAGCGACGCCAGTGAGTAGTGAGTTCGGCTCCAGCTCCAAGTGACCTCGTGTCTGCACCGCCACTGATCACATCGACTTCGAGCCCTCTCGACGCCGTGAGCGCTGCTCACTCTTGCAACATCATCATCAACATCGACGACTACTGAGGCCTGATCGACACCGAAGACGCGACGCCGGATTGCTCGATGCCGCTGATCATCGTGTGCTTCACTTTCCCCAGGTACTGTGTTGCTGGGGGTCTGTGTGACTCCGGGCTCGACATAGCGCTCCTCGCGGTCGACACCGAACCTGTGGATTAACTTTGCCTCGATGTCGTGTGACTCCCGTGTGGGTTACATTGTTGCCAAGAACTGTGATCTAAAGAAGAAGGTTTGATTTTGTTGCTAAAGACTTTTGTGCTAAGAAGAAACTACGCTTGAACTATTCTTTTTCCTTCCAAGAGTATTTATTAAGATTGTGGTATATTTTTGTCGTTATTTGGTCTTGTGCTAAACCTTATATAAACATTCGTATTTTTATAATACTACCGTGTTGTGTCCATTTGTATTGTCTTCACTTTATTACTGTATGTGGTCGTAAATGCTTAACGCACTGCCTCTGAGATGAGCCTATCTTTGCCAAGCTACCGAGGGGGTGAGCAGGGGTTATCTGAGTGTGTGATCCCCTTGCCCTGACTAGAGGAGGTGAGTCCCTATTTGTCAGAAGTGTATACCTCTGCTAAATAGAGACCGCCGAGTCTAACATCTTCCATACTTTATAGGCAATTAGCGGCAATATCTATAGATGAAGAAAAAGCTTTTTATAAGATTGATTAGGATTTTATGCTTACATCTTTAGCTTGGCATGGCTTTGAACTGGAAATTATTTCTCTTATCTCTTTAATGTATGACTCTCAAAAATCCAAAAGGTGTCCATCAAAAATGCCTACTCTGCCAATTATTGTTTGTTCTGGCCCTAGTGTCTTTCCATTCTCGTATTCATAATAATCCTTTAATATCAGATTTTCTTTATGTAGAGAGTCAATTAAAATAGTAGCATATGATGATGATAGTCTTTTTTTTAATTTCAAATCCAGATAAACCCATATTAACTCTGCTTAGTAGAACGGATACATTTTCCTCAATTTCATGTTACATGATTAATTCTGACAAAACCTGAATTCTACCTCTTATAAATTTTATCTCAGGTACTCTGTTGACTCCTCTGGATTTCAATGGAACTAAAAATCTGGGAATGTATGACTCAAGTCAAGTCAAGTCAATAAACTTTATTCGGTTGTTCGTATTGACAACCATAAAAGTATTTACATTACAATTTATAGCACACGTATTCATTAAAAAGAGAGAATTCAATTATAGATAAAATCCCGGGAATAAGAACACTAAACTACATCAGACATTCAAATCGTATAAAAAAGAGTTCCTTTGAAGAAAAATAAATAACAATTCATATATTAGTGTTATTATCCTTCCATACTATTTCTGAATTTCACTGCCAATTTTAGAAAACTACATATATACAAAGTGTATTCACAACTTAACAGCTGGAGAAAATGTTGTGCAGGACGAAATTGTATAAAGTTCAATTTTTTCAAACAGGGTTTCAAATATAGCTTCCTTGGTATGACATAAAAAGGACAAAAAAACAGGAAGTGTGCCAGGTCTTGCGGAGACGTATTGTCGCAGCCGCAAGCCGGCAACACTTGTCCTCGATGAGAACCCCTAGGAACAGCCAGCAGAAAATGAAACAAGTTGAACCTGAACCTTGTCAATAAAAAACGGTCATAACTAGACATTTGCCATGTCAGGTAGGGTTCCATGAGCAAAGTGCTTTTAATTAATATATGGTTACGTACACTTTCTTTTTTTAGTTCACATGATTCCCTATCCTGTTGTCTAGAATCAATAAAAGCGTTCTTGACCGTGATAAGATCCATTTTAGTAATTGATTCCGGAAATAAGAAAAGTTCAGGGCGGCCTAAATCAGTAAAGCACTTGTGTAAGTACTTTAGCCAGGGAACCTCCTTCCTGTTATCCCATGTAAGTGCTTCTCTTAGGATAAGCTTGGTAAGTGGAATATTGTCATTTAACCAGCAATTCATCCAGCACAACAAGGGATTCGCTGCAATTTTATCACATACATAGGGAACCCCCAATTCCTCATGCACAGAAAAATTTGCCGTACCCCTGGGAACCCTTAGAATCTGTTTTAAAAAGGTATTTTCGACTATCTGTAGGGCTTCCAGAGAAACATATCCCCATATTTCACTGCCATAACATGCTGTGGTAAAACTTTTGGCCTTGTAAAGTTGGAGCAGAGCGGCAACTGGGCTATTTCCCATGTTTCTGGAGAAATCCAGTATGGCCGTGTTTACCCTAGTGACATCTCCCTTTTTTTTTTGGATCACGGGTCCCCAATTTAGCTGACTGTCAAAGAGGACCCCAAGGTAGGAGAATGTATGAGTTACAGGGATTTCTACTCCACTTACATTTAAGCGATTTGATTTTTTGAAGCCTTGACCAGCCTTCATTATGTAGGATTTGGTGTTGTTGATACTTAATTCTCTTGACTTCATGAAAGAGTAAAGGGAATCTAAAAGGATTTGAAGTCCGTTGGCCGTTCTAGATAAAAGGACTGCATCATCCGCATATAGTAGAACCGGCAGTCCTTTTCGGCCAATATACGGGTAGTCTGTGTTAGTACTTAAAAGGTGCTCTTCCAAGTCATTAATATAGAGGTTAAAAAGGAACGGGGCCAAAATGCACCATTGGCGGACGCCCCGATACACTCCAAAGTCTTTGGTCACTTTTAGGTCTTGAGTGTATCTGACGTTCGCTTTAGTATCAGAGTGCATATCTTCTAAAAAATTAACTAAGTTTTTATCCACGCCCATTTTTTCCATGGCGCCCCAGAGCCTCTCCCGACTCACGCAATCGAAAGCCGAGGAGAGGTCCATGAACGCCATGTGAATCGTTCCTCTTCGGGCCTTGGTATACTTCCCAATAATAAGATACAAATTTAAACATTGAGAAATAGTGGAATGTCCAGGCCTAAATCCAAATTGGATTGGGGATATTATATTGTTTTCCTCTGACCATCTGACCAACCTGTTTAAAATGACTCCTCCAACAACTTTAGCCACGGAGTTTATTAGTGATATTGGTCTATAGCAGGAAGGGCTGCTACGGTCTCCTTTCTTGAAAATGGGTACAATTGTAGATACCCCCCATGATTGTGGGCATCCGCATAACACAGCCGCATTAAGTACCGCTGTAAGGACCGGCGCCCATAATGCTATACAAGATTTGAAGAGGTCAGGCGGAAGACCATCAGGTCCTGGGGCCTTGTTGTTTGAAAGACCGTTAATTCCCTTTACTATTTCATCAATTGAGAAGCATAATAAAATTTCTCTAATTTTATTTGAGCTGTGTTCTACCTGCGGCTCACTGTTTTTAAAAATAGAACTGAAATGGTTTATCCAATCTTCCTCTGGGATATTAGTGCCCACATTTGTAGTGCTAGGACAGTCGAATATCGGCTTATTAATAATCTCCCAGAACTTCGAACTATTTTTTAGTGTCTCAGGGTCTAACAGTGACTCCCATACACTTTTTTGACTGCTCGCTTGCGGGTGGCAAGTGACTTCTTATATTCAGCCCGCAAACCCCTGATGATCAGTGGATCTCTAGGTTTTATTTTTAGGGCTTTCTTAAGCTCACAGCTAGCCTTCGAACAATCACTGTCAAACCATTTCGGGTTACTGGTTGAGTTGATTTTTCCCTTAATAGGTATCGTTAAAAATTACTCCACCTTCTTGGCAATCTCCTTAAAAGATGTCAAGATTTGTGATGGTGCAGATACAGGAGATGTGCATACCGTCAGGTCGTGATTACATACATCATTGATAGAGGAGTAAAATTGATCGCAATCCACCATTGACCATTTTAGGCGACGCTTACCATTAATGCATTTTATAAGGCCGCGATCCTCTCGAGAATTGCGCTTTTCAAGTATATTCACGCCCATTGTAATGCATAAAGGGTTATGGTCGCTATAAATGCTTAAAAGGATCGAGAAATCCTCAATAATATTAGCAAAATCAGCCGAAAGAAGAATATGGTCTATGTAAGTTCCTGTAGCATGGCCTTTAAAGGTAGGGGTTAAAAATACAGTTTGATCAGATACTGTCGACATCGCTGTGAAAAAGTTGTTTTCATTCATTAAATCATTTAAACCTGTACCCCTCCGCGAGTGGTCAAAGTGAATTCCTTCCATGCTATTGCAACCCATTTGTCCGACAGGTCTCACGCTGGGGTTCCCACATAAATGTGTATTAAAATCACCCACTAGTATCTTAAGGCGTGGCAGAGAACTATCATTTACCCTTAGGAAATCACGCAGAGACTCTATATTACAATCTCCGGACTGATTCACTGCATTGTAGAAATTGATCAATACAAAATTAGTTTTACCCCTCTTAAGTTCTAAGATCTGGATATTGTTATTACCAGAATAATGTTCAATTTTATGACATATGAGCGACAAGTTAACAAAAATTGCCAAACCCCCTTTAGCTCTTCTACTAGCAGAAGGAGCTGCCGGAATTATAAAGCTCTGGTATCCTTCGATATATACATTTTTCCCCACTACCCAAGTTTCTTGCAGGCATATTATGGGATATTTTTTAACAAAGGACAACCAATCTTTGTCTTTCAGTTTGTCCAGGAGTCCAGCTATATTCCACGATAATAATAGCCCCTCCTTACATTTTTGAGATTCACAATGTATTATGTCCATTTTCTCACGTGCAAGTAGGCTAGTGGATATTAAGCCAGTACTATAACATTCCTGAACTGTCCCAGAATTGTCCATAATGTGAGCTGGGGGAAGAGCTAAATTTATATCGATATGTGGACCAGAATTATCAATTAGATGGTTCTCAGCACCCAGTACCGCAACATTACCACCTTGCAATTCTAAGACTTGGGTAACGTTCCCTAAGTCTATATGTTCTGGTAGGCGATCGTTGGGGGCAGTGTTACATAGTGTATCAAGTAGTCATTCTACCCCTTCCAACCCACCCTCAGCAGAAAAAACATCATACCTGTTAGAAATAGGAATAATAAAGTAGTTATTGAGGTTGTTTGGGTATTGTTGATCTATGTGATGTGGGCGTAATGTTCGATCCCATCTATCCCGACTATAGCCCCAGTTGTTAGTTGGTGCGTCAAAACCCCATCCATTTGTTGTTTCTGGCCATATTGGCCTAAAGTGGGTATGAGTAGGCTTAGGATATGTCATGCTCCGTTGTTTTTTGCCAAAGAATTCCAAAGTAAGAGGGATGATGGTGCCTCTCCTACGTTGCGGCGGTAAAATATTTGGAAGGATATTAGGTAAGACCGCAGAGTTTACAAAGTTTATAATTATGCAGTCACCTTTAAATTTTTTGGGATTTTGTCCTATCTATGAGACCCTTCTGGCTGATTTGATATCTCCAGCTAGCTGTTGTTTCCCCCATGGGGCCAATCGCATATTACCCGATAGCCAATGCAGGGCTTTACTTGTTAGCGCCGTGGGGGATTCAGATTGCTCTGGTGCTAGTGGGGGAGCATTTGCTAATACCAGCACTAAAGGTGCCGCATCTTCAATAAAGTGTAGTGTATCTTCTTCTAAACTTGGTAGGGTTATATCAGGAGGGTGCGTGGGGAGAATCTCCCTTGGCAATAAATGATTAGACGCAATAGTTGGGGTCTGTTCTAAAAGATTTACCTGTATGGTGTTGGAAGTTGTACCTTCATCTGATCGAAGTCCAAAGGCCTCTTTTACAGGTAAAACCAAATTTTTAACTATTTCTGATATGGTTGACACCTCTTCCGTTATCTTTTTCTGATCTGCACCTAACTTCTTTACATCTGCAGATAACTTATCCAGTTTGGTCACTACTGGTTTAATTAAAGCTTTGAATTTGGAGTCAAATAAGTCTGCTATCCTAGATATAATTTCTTCATCCACATTTGACTCCGCACCGTCTTCTACTTTCCCCCTACATTTTTCCCTACTTCTCACTGGTGACGCAGCCCTCTTCCTCCCAGAACAGGCTCCACCACAATGTGGTTGTGTTTTTCTACACTTTCTAATAGCTCGAAGAGGTGGGGCTTGAGCAGGAGGGTCAACATCCTTATTTGTCTGCTCGCTCTCTTGTACAGTTTGATCTTGTTCAAGATCAACTATCTGAGAATCCGAATCATTAACCGGGGCTGTGTCTTGTCCCTGTGTTATGTGAATACTCATGTTTGAGGTACCATTTTCAAGTGTATCAGGATCTAAGATTACACTTCCCTCAGCCTGAGAGGGGATATCAATCCATGGTGATTCTGGTGATGGACTCAAGGGGGATAAATTGGGGGAAAGACTAAGACCTAAGGATTGTCTCCTTTCATTATTAATCTTTGACACAACTTGTACCAAGTAGTTTTCCATAGTATTATCCCCCACCACTAAGTTCTTTTTTGGCATTATTATTTATACTGATGTTAAGTCCCAGACTTTAGCGGTCAGGTGAAATGAGTGGGTACACAATAAAACAATATAAATATGTCCAGGGTGAACGTTAATATCAAAGATGAACAGTCTTACTGCAACCATGTAGGTCTGGTTCAAAAGGGGCAGAATGGCGTGTCCAGTCCAGTCTCAGCCTGTCTCGGACTGTCTAAGACTGTCCGCCCTTTGTCCGGGCTTCGTCCGGCGTCCCGCACACGCGTCCCGCTGTGCGTCTGTTGCATGTTTTTGTAGGAGGAGTAGGGGGCGGGAAGAGACTCCAGGTGCGCTACGATGCTCCTGCGCGGAACCCTGGGTCTTGCAGTCCCGTCCCCTGTAACAGCAGCCTTTCCAGTGTTTTTAAGGTAAAATACTCCTTCTCCTCGCACTTTTCAACAGCGGCTGGCAGACAGGAAGAATCCCACGTCAAGTCTCGATCTCTAACACAGCTGCGAGCGGCTCCCGCGAAGCGGGGGCCGCAAGCTGTTTTAAGCAATCCAAGCAATCAGGGAGGAGCAGGGGGCGGGAAGAGACTCCAGGTGCGCTACGATGCTCCTGCGCGGAACCCTGGGTCTCGCAGTCCCGTCCCCTGTAACAGCAGCCTTTCCGGTGTTTTTAAGGTAAAATACTCCTTCTCCTCGCACTTTTCAACAGCGGCTGGCAGACAGGAAGAATCCCACGTCAAGTCTCGATCTCTAACACAGCTGCGAGCGGCTCCCGCAAAGCGGGGGCCGCAAGCTGTTTTAAGCAATCCAAGCAATCAGGGAGGAGCAGGGGGCGGGAAGAGACTCCAGGTGCGCTACGATGCTCCTGCGCGGAACCCTGGGTCTCGCAGTCCCGTCCCCTGTAACAGCAGCCTTTCCGGTGTTTTTAAGGTAAAATACTCCTTCTCCTCGCACTTTTCAACAGCGGCTGGCAGACAGGAAGAATCCCACGTCAAGTCTCGATCTCTAACACAGCTGCGAGCGGCTCCCGCGAAGCGGGGGCCGCGAGCTGTTTTAAGCAATCCAAGCAATCAGGGAGGAGCAGGGGGCGGGAAGAGACTCCAGGTGCGCTACGATGCTCCTGCGCGGAACCCTGGGTCTTGCAGTCCCGTCCCCTGTAACAGCAGCCTTCCCGGTGTTTTTAAGGTAAAATACTCCTTCTCCTCGCACTTTTCAACAGCGGCTGGCAGACAGGAAGAATCCCACGTCAAGTCTCGATCTCTAACACAGCTGCGAGCGGCTCCCGCGAAGCGGGGGCCGCGAGCTGTTTTAAGCAATCCAAGCAATCAGGGAGGAGCAGGGGGCGGGAAGAGACTCCAGGTGCGCTACGATGCTCCTGCGCGGAACCCTGGGTCTCGCAGTCCCGTCCCCTGTAACAGCAGCCTTTCCGGTGTTTTTAAGGTAAAATACTCCTTCTCCTCGCACTTTTCAACAGCGGCTGGCAGACAGGAAGAATCCCACGTCAAGTCTCGATCTCTAACACAGCTGCGAGCGGCAATGTATGACTCAATTAACAGTAATCTCAAGGAATGATTGACTAAGGAATAACTCTCACTTTCTTCTTGGAATCCCTTGTTCCTTTCTTGGTTGGGCCGTCTCAGCTTGATTAAAATGATGACTATACCTGTTATAATTTATCAATTAACTGTGAAAGCATTCCTTGCTTTTTTTTTAAAGATTAAATATTTTCTTTCTAAATTTTTAAGTGGCGGAATAGGCCTATATGCATCTTGCAGGTAGTCTGTACATTCAACTGTGATTAAAATGTTTAATAGGTGGGGTGCCAGGAGGAAGGAGAACTTTTTCAAAAACTCAATGGGGGATCCGTTAGGACCTGGGGCCATATTTACAAAGGCCCTGTATTTCCCTTGGAGCACGCAAAGCGGCGCAAAGCAATGTAAGGGCTTAAGTGAGATTTACTGAGCCAAAATCCATGGTTGGAAGTTTGGGAATGCCCATTGTACACCCATGGAATGCCTTTCCAATGCAAAGAAATGCAAGGCAGAAATTGCACTCCCTTGCATTACTCTGGATTTACTTAGTCTCCTTTCAAGGGTCTGTCTGGCTCAGAAAATCCAGAGTAATCCACGGTAGAGTAAATTGCTGCCATATGTTGCTTCGATTTTGAAGGCATTCCATGGATGAAGCAGGAACGTTCCCATGCATCCAACCATGGATGTTGGCACATACTCAGATTTTCAAAAACCTAAATCTGGGAATGTGTCAAAATGTTATCCCTTCCCAACAGAGGAATTACAAGGAGAAATAGTTTTATATATCCTTCTTATATCCTCATTATTTCCTCTTTCTATGTGTGCTGCATTCTGCAGCACACATGGAAAAAGGAAAATGTCTTAAAGGAACATTTTTGTGCAGGAAGGTGAACCTTACTATACAAACACAATCCTGCCTTTGATGTAGACATCTGTGCACCATCGAGGAAGGGAGCCTGTGTTGGTGCTAGGCAGCATTCAGTGCGCCAGCTGAGAGGGAGAGCAGTAATGTATCATATCTTCATAGTTATGGAGCATTCTTCCTCTCTCCCTGTCATACAGTGCAGCACAGCAAGTTGCCTTGCTCCATTAGGTTACATGGCTTTATGATAAATCTGTCCCTCCTTACCTGATGGGCTGATATAGCTTCTTGGATCTCCTCTGACATAAGTGGTGACTCAAGCTTGCCTTGCTCCACCACTGACAAAGACCAAACCACCAGATTGTATACAAGAGTGTGCACCTGTTCTATTCCAGGACGGGAGTGGGCCTTGTATAACTGCCGCTAATATTCTGCAAATGTGGTCATGATCTTGGGGGAACTCAAAACATGATGGCCATCTGTAGGTCCTACATAAGGGATATTTCTGGTCCCATCCTCTCATTGTGCCAACCAGTAGATCAAATAACCAGCCTTGTTAATATATTCATATACTTTGTAGTGGGACAAGGACCACGCTAATTTCGAGCCATCCATCAACATATGCGTAGGATCTCCTGAAGGACCTCCAAATGTGAACAGTTATGGGCTACTTGACCAAGATCTGCTCAACATTCCAATTCAGCAATCTTAGTCTCCATATCTAAGATTTTGCACTCACTGGACTGCTCCCTGCCTAGCACATTGTTGAATGATTTACTGAGTACCTTCTTGTTAAAGGTTTCAAACATTCAGGTAGGGAAGGATACTATGAGAAGTTATCTCAAAGTATTCATCAACTATACCACAAAGCAAATCAGACAATAAGTACTTCCTAACCCAGCATGTATTTAAACACCAACCACCACTAGAGGTTGAACAGGACCTTAGAAAATACATCCCAACTGGTGTGTGGTATGAAATGCCACAAAGATGAGGGGGATGCAAGTTGCTGGTACAATTAGGTAATTGTAATGGAGTCACACACATGGGAGTCAGAGAAATGTGTATAGCATCATTCACAGGGATGCCAAGCAAGCCGCACATCAGTCAAAACTGATAGGTTGTCCATTTCTATAGTACTCTCAGTTGGGCATTCAGGGAGACTTTGTGTCCAGGTACCTGTACATGAGTGCATTAAAGTCACCTCTCTGAAACCATAGCTTCCTCCGTAGATTGCAGCAGAAGAGGTGTCAAAATCTGTAATGTATTGGTGATGGAGTAGGAGGACCTTGTTAACTACAGAGGACCTATGGCAAGCCCACCAGGCGAACACTCCCCAAGGCCATTATTCTTGCACGACAAGGCGTTCCCTTGATGGCATCATAAAATAGGAAGAGAAACTTCCACAGCAAAAGGCACAATTTAAAATTAAGAAAGTGGCAGGACTTTCTACTAAACATGCCATAAATACTCTGAACTCTTCTTTCAGAACAAGAAGTGTGTGTGTTATATAGTTCATAGGATTTCCCAGCACATGCGCATTTCGGATGACCTAAACTGAGGGTTTGGTGTCTTAACCACTTCCAGACACCCCTACAGGATATGTCAGCCATTAGACCAGCTAGATTTACAGTGCCACTACCCCCCCTTGTACCTTACAGTGCCATAGGTAGTTTCTGGCAACCACTGAACATGACAACCCTGATTCCTCAGGGATCGTGGAAACAGTAGAGTACTTTTTGCTGAGTCACTCGTGCTTGCTTTCTCTCAGAAAATACACAGGATGGTGATTAGGATGTTTCAATAAATATTTATTGGTCCAGAATCAGTCTTGTGTAAAACATATGTTCTGCAACAATCAGAAGCATATAAATGAGATTGCAAGTACTAATATAGTAAACAAATATGTTAAGTTGCAATGCGTACTAATACCAAGTGTCTCATTACAACGTGGGTATTACTACGCGTAGTCATTCACCATAACTTACCATCACAATGTATACTTTTACTACGGATGTCATTACAATGCAAAGGCATGCGTGGTAAAGGTATACGCTTGGTAAAAGTATCTAAGGTAAGTTACACTACCCTGCCCTACCCTAAACCCTAATTTAGTACTGCGGCACAACCACCCTGAGCCCCAATCATTTCCCTACCTTAAACCCTAAATTACAACCCCTGCATGACCACTCCTAACTCCAATCATATCCCTATCCTAAAACACCACCTCTGCACGACCTTTCCCCATTCCCCAGTCCTCTCCATACCCTAAACACTATCCTGCACCACGCCCTGACCCTACCCTAAACCCTAATACACATCCTGCATGACACCCTCCAACCCCGTCCTCTCCTTACCGTAATACACTACCCTACATGATCCCAATGCTCCCCTAAAACCTAAAACACTACCCTACACAGCCCTCCCATGACCCCAATCCTCACCCTATCAAAAATGCAACCTTGTATTACCCCGACTCTGCCCTAAACCCCTAAATCACTACCCCACATGACCACCTGACCCGACTCTAAACTCCACAAAAGAATCCCTGCCCAATCCTCCCCTCAAACCCCAGTGTTCTCCTTACACTAAAACGCTACCCTGCACAACCTGACCCTACCCTAAACTCTAATGTACTACCCCCTGCACTACCCTCACCCTGACCCCAGTCGCCTCCTACCCTAAAACGCTACCCTGCACAAACCTCCCTCTGATCCCCAGTCCACTCCCTATCCTAAAGCAATACCCTGCACAACCCCCCTGACCTAAACCCTAAAGCAGTACTCTGCACGACACACACCCTCCAACCAACCTCCTTTCTCCCTACAAAAGTAACCCCCACTCCTGGCCCAATCCCCCTTTCCTCTCTCTTCTTGTGGTTTCTCTCTCTCCTCGTGGTTCCTGTGGTCGTTTGAAGGGCAGTGCACATAATTGTGAGGAAACAGAAGAGTCTATGTTTCCTCATAACAATGTGGCTGGCCTATATTTTATACAAGGTATGTGCTTTTACCACACATACATTTACAACAAAATTTGTTGTAAAAACATGCATGGTAAAAGCACATGCGTTGTAAAAAAATGTTTAATAATGACTACACATTGTTACAACACATGCATGGTAAAGATTATGTTGTAATTGTATATGGGGAAACAGCTCTGTTGTAATAGGTTTTTCCCATAGTAAACTGTAGATACATTTCTACCATAGTGCTAATAAGATGAACATAAGCCCTGCAGATAAAAAACATTAGCACTTGCATATTCCTAAAATGCACGCCTTAAGTAATTTACGTAAATATACCTAGCCTAGATCAGTATGTATAGCATGTATATTCATGTGTAGCCAAGAAACCCCTAGGGTAGAATTAGCCCCCCTCACCTGATGGTTGAGAATGAAGGACCCCATCACTGCTTTGAGGATGACACACGCAAGGGATGTCAGACCACTGCATGTCGAAGATTTAGCATGCAGGAACCAGTGTCAGCTTGGAAAGAATTCTCTTCTGATATGTAGGGGGAATATGGGTCTTATTTACTAGAGTGGTCACTCTAGGGTTTCTTCTAGAATTGATATGTTTTGAAAACAATCATAAATGTTTTTTTCCAAACAAATGTGATCATGCACAGCTGGCTGTTGTCCACAGATGAAAAAAGTGGTGACCCTTATACAGAATTATTATACCGTACCTGAGGACATGTTTATATACGTCAGGTACAGGGATTATGATAAAATACCGAGAGCCTGGTGTCGAAGAGACAGGAGCAAGCTATTAGGTCAAAGGTCACATGTTTCAGAACCAGTATAATCATGTGGATGGGACAATGTATGTAAAATGGGGTATACCTGATAGGACTAGCCTAAAAGACATCACAGGTGAGAAATCTTCAGTGCATCAGAGGTCACAATAGTTCTCCAGACTTTTCAAGAGTTTCTGGTGCCGAGACAAGCTGATGAATATGTACGATTGGAAATTCCAGATCAGTGGCTAAGCCCTCCTGATAGATTTTTTGATTTGGACATACAAATTGAGGGCAAACGAATATGTACTATTAAAGTAGTATTCTGGCAGCATTGACTTATGAATATGACATTCTCTTGTCTTAGGTTGTCGGCCGTCAGACTTTGTAAGAAAAGTTACACAAGGGGAGGATGTAATAATACCTTTTTCCATTTTTGTTCCATTGGAAATTAAAGAAGGCTAGGCTGGAGAATTGGCTCCTGCAAGGGTGCCAGCATTATATCACAATAATGCGGGTTAGGATAAAGACTCACCTTAACACCATTAGAATATCAAGGTATGATTGAGACTTGTGTCTCCCATATGAATTATATGATATTTACGATGCTTATACCTGGTCATTCAGATCATATAGTCTTATACAATAGACATTTAAGAATCACACATGTACTTTTACTGTACAGAATTCGCACATCACAGGCTTGATACATAACATAGTTTGCAAAAAATACAAAACTACATTAGACATTTCTAACACCTTTTTCTGTCACAGTATGGTACACGAAATCTGCAATTTGACACCGTTCTCAGCTGTAGGTGCACACCAGTGGTTTTGTTGCCTGCCACATAAGAATAGTCTAAGTCTATTTGCTGCATGAACTATGTCAATTTTACATGAAATTGACTCAGAAAGATTGTCCTATGTTGATGACATTTACATCACAGATGATGGTTTTTATGCACTTTTGTTCAGAGTGGATCGTAATATTTGGGGAATCACCAATCATTTCTATACATTCTATTTCCAAAATCTAAAAATTGCCTTTCTCAGTTCTTTTATATGAATGATCAAATTAAGGCCAAAACCTAACACCACATTGCTTAGAGACATATGCTCTTATGCAACCACCAAATACCAAAAAGTTTCAATAGTTTATGGGCTTTCTGCATTTCTTTAGCATTTACATGCCAGATTATGCAAAATGGGTTAAACCATTGTACAATTTAATTCATCTTGATTTTTCTAATTAACGTTTGAGTATGAGCGCTTACATACTCGTCTTAATATTACAAATTTAGTCATCCACATAATTGTGGGTCCAGTGGTTACACATGTGTTTTATTCAATGTAGGAGAAGCAGGGGCGATCACTTATAAATCACATTTATATTCCAGTGTGGAAATGTGTTTTGCTGCAACGGAAAACCTTTTGACTGCTATTCAGACTGCTGTGCTTAAGAAAAGCCCATTGGCTATGGGAAAATGCATAATGGTGGTGTGTCCTGTTACAGCCTTATAGTAGGGTGGGTGGTAGGATTCATTCTGCTGGCGGAGTTCACTGATTTTTTTAACTCCACGCTCTGCTTAGATAGTGTAGTTTAGCAAAAAACTCCCACCTTCCAATGGTGGAGTGGTGTTTACCAGTGTGCTGCGCTTACCACGCCCATCCCTAATAATGCTGCCCTCAGTAATAAAGTAATTGTTTCTAAATTATATTAAATTACAAAATTCCATAGGGCCCTCCACTTCCCCCATATACTGACTCACCTGCAGCAGCCATGAATAGCAGGTGAAGTAGAGAGAGAGAGTCAGGTGGTCCTACAGAGAGCTGGTACTGCATTGCTTCATGTGGTTCGGATATATGCAGTCAGCTCTGTGACTGCACATTATCAGAGGGAGTCAGGAGGTCTATAGCAGCTGCAGTGTACTTCAGGTGTTTCCTCTCCTGGCGTCGCCCCAGGCAGCTCCGCCATTCAAGACAGAGCTGTTCATTGGCCAAGGGTGTCCTGATAGTGACTACACTGATCGGCTGAAAGCGCCTTCCAATTTCTACTGTTGGAGTGACCTCGGAAGGCTGCACCCTGCCCTATGGTTGTCTTGTGGTACAATGGTTAACTGCGGTGAAAGGAGTGTGCTTCTCTGCTGCCCCCTCAGGCTGTACTGACGTCACAGCTATATTTTCATCTTCCCATCAGTTGTTACCGTTAGGGGCAGAACACAGAGAGCCAGGGGCCCCCAGAGCTGAAGTTTGGGGCACAGCACCGATGGAGCTCAGCTACAGGGCAGACAGCACACGGACCAGTGGTGCCGTGCCCACCGGATAGTGTTAGACACTGAACCAGAGGCAGCACTGACAAGGCTTTGATGTAGGTAAGGTTGTGCTAGACTGCCCTCAGAGGCAAAAGCAGAAGGTCACAGTGGGCTGCTATTACAGGGAGCACACTCTGCTTACTGTCTTTCACTGCGTATGTTTTTTTGGGGCGAGTGTCTGTCAATGGAGACCTCTGCATTGTGCAAGGGACCATAACACATCTCAAACTTTGCCCATTTGCAGAACTCCACAGAATCACATGGAGTTTCTTGATAACTCAGCGGAGTGGGACTCCACAAGCTCTGCCCAGGCCTGCCTTAGAGGCCATCACAATAGCCACCACTCCAGATACAATAGTCATGCACCCATGATTGAACCACTGGGCCACTTTCTTAACAGCTACTGATGTAGATTAAATGTTTGACCTTACTTTGAGAACACAGGAATATCACCAGTCTGAACAGGAATATTCTATGTCTAGTAAAACAATTTTGCCTCTAGATAAGTGTGCTTTCATAATCTATAATAATAGTTCTGCCCAGCCTGTGGTTGGTACAATGTACAAGTAGTCATCTGTGTGAGCTGCAGTTAAGGGTTTCATGAAAGATGGTGCATTTTAGGCACAAAAAAGATATGCTGAAACTTTGGGAGGCTGTACTGCTCAGCAGGCTGAATTGAAAGCTTTTGTTCTGATTTTTCAGAATACTGATCCAGAATTCCCCATACTTATAGAGTATGATTCAAATTACTGCGTCCAGTTCATTAATGATAATTTATCTTATTGGATTCAGAGATTCTAAAGGTAACACTATCAAGCATAAGCTTCTTTGGGGAAGGTTGCAGCCTGAAAGATGCTTTGCCCCAGGCTTATGTGATCCACACACAGAGTCACCAACATGTTGGTATACATGTTTCTGGGAATTAGTTGGCTTATGAAGCTGCCAAGCAGCTGTTCAGACTGCATTAGTAGCTGCAATTATTTGTTCACATAGGAGGATAGAAAATGACATCACAGCTGCAGTCACTGCCTCGGGTAGTGGTGAGCCCCTACCTAAATGGCCATGAGGCCTCAAAATATTCCCTTTGCCCGCATTCCTGAGGTGGGTGATTGATTGATACCCTACTTGGACCGCAGGTTAGAATTAATAATAGATGCTCAGGAGTGATGGGCATCTGCCCAGGCTGGTGTGGCGGATACAGTTTCCATACTATAGAAACCATTTTGGTGGCAGTGTCCTTATAAACAGACTAATTTGTCCTAAGCTGCGACATTTGTCAACAAATTAAAAGTTCCACCATTACACGCCTTCTGCAGCCATCACTTTTAGTTTTGAATAAGCCATTAGAATGTGTCTAATCAAATCATTATGGACCACTCTTTATGGATGTTAACTTGAAATATATCTTAGGCTGTTGATTCTTGTTCTTGATTTCTATGCTTGTGGCCACAGTGATCGGTTAATGTCTGAAAAAAATGTTTCAAGTCCTTATTGGTACATATGCAGCGGCAGCATTCAATTCGGACAAAGGGCCAGCTTTTACCTCGAAGGAATACTGGGATACTATTGGCACCTGGGGTACTGCTGTGCATTATTCCGCCTCCTATGTTACTGAGTGAAATTCAACAGTGGAATGAAAGAGCTGTAACTTAAAGCAGTTCTTGTCAACTAGGGTATTAAGTTATGGTCATAGTTGGATTCAGCACCTGTAAGGTATTCAGAGAGCGTTAAATAATGTACCTAGATGGCCGGTGGGTGGTCTGACTCCTCACAAGGTACTGTTCAGTGTTTAATTGTTTGTTCCAGATCTTAATAACTCTGGCACAGTTTCAACAGATGTGCCCTTTGACATCAATAACCATTTCACTGTCTTACAGGAATCACACTCAAATTAAAATTCTAAACGTTCTGTCACGTACAGTGAAGGAGCAGCCATTCGTTTCTGGCTGGATTCCTAAAGTTGGGGATCTTGTCAAAGAAAAGATTGCAAACAAGAAAATCTAGCCCATTCTACCGTGCACCGGTACCTGTCCTTGCCATCCAAGGTACCTGAATTGTGATTTTGCCACCACTTGTTGGTTGTAAATAGAACTTACAAGTTAAAATTGATATGGTCAAGTTACACAATGTGGGCAGTTCTCCAGAGGAGGCCAGAGGAGTTTCTATGTAGTTCCTTGTCACCTCTTCCAACCCTGCATGAAATCCCTCCACATGCACTAAGTAGTGCTAATCTTTCCACTCTCAGGCGGGAGTCTTCAGATGCTGAACTTTCAATCGTACCAGTTAATGATGAAAACAGAGCATATGTTTCTAATTTGAGTTTGCCTTTTTTGACTGATGCTTATTGTAATGAAGTTATATATACCTATCAACCACCTTTGGAGGTACCTATCTGCTCTGCTTTGCCTGACGAGGTCCCTGCTTAGACACAGACTGCCTCAGGTTACTTTGTCAACAAGGATGATTTTTCTTCTGACTCTTTGCATACCTTCTTGCATGTGTGCACTATTCTTTTGGGGGAAACAGACTTACCTGATTCATCTTTGGTCTTACTATTGGATTTTTCTTTTATTATTTTTTCTCTTTCTCTGGATTAGATTTGCTATGGTTTTCTTTTTACTATTGAATGGGCACTATCATACCTCCATAACTAGTAGCTCAGGTGCTGGCGCCCTATCACCACATAAGGTCAAAAGAGACTTGTCTCTTGTGATCATTTCTTCATTCCCTGAACCTGATGGTATTTTTTGGAATAAAGTACACTATAAAAAAAATTCTCTACAGAGACATTGCAAATACTGTACTTGTTTAAAGTTTCTATGTATGAGTTTATTATTACCCCAGCTTCCATTTCTGATTAATAGGATGTTATGCCTGTTACTAATATGCTAACTGAACTAAAATCATACATAGCTCATGAAAATGAGAATTTGAATTTTGCAAATTATGGTGAAATGTTTTGTTGCCATCATTATGCATATCATTATTTACACAGAGCTAGTACATTATGTGCTGTTTTCAAATATGCACAGTTGGAACAATGCCTGACACCACCTGAAGGTAATTTTTAAACATATTTAAAGAAGTTGAGGTATTTTTCAGGTTGTGTCCCTACAAACCAGTTTTCATATTTTTATAAGCTTATGCATTCCCTTCTGAAGAGAAAGATGCTCACTCAAATGAAATTGATTTATTCTAATTAGTTTATTTCACAACTAGCCCTAAAGCGTTACGAATATTAGAAGGGCAATATTAAGCTAAAAACTGTATGGGAGTCATGACACTGGCAGGTCCAGGGCACTGATGCTTTATTTAGGGCTTGTCTGATCCTGCCCCAAATGTTCTTTTTGAGCTAATCAATACAACAGACGACATGTCATGATGTGGGCAGTGTTAAACATTTAAATACACCAAGCATTCCCACTGCAGCGAAATTTGATAACTGGCAACAGTTCATTAATTTCACAGAAGTGCAGCTTAATGAAATGGTGCAGAATGGAACAAATAATTCTTCACCTTCTGGTTCAGATGGGTGGTTACTATGGCAAGTAGATACCAATGGTTATAATGCTACTTTTATTTAACTCTTCCACTGAGTTCAAAGCAAGCAGGCCAAACATCTATTATATTCAGTCACAACACTCGGGGTGGTTACTACCTAAAGTATGGGGGACTTATACCAGTACACCATTTCAACTTGTCAGAAGTTAAAAAACATTTACTACTCCTTTCAGATAATATGGATTTACAGGATGTTTTGTTGGGCTCCAAATCTTCTTGTTTTAAATATTTTATATATGCCTCATATTGTGAAATTTGGAAACCATCATACCCAGAAGCTGCTGAACAGTTGAATTGATAAGGAAAACTTAGAAAAGGCTTTTGCTTTTTTCAATAATTTCATGACTACTCTATCAACTCTTATTTATTCATTGAATAGTGTTGTTTCATCTGCAATTGAGATCTTACAAAGTTACATGTCTATGCTTCAACATGGCCAAAGTCAGTTAAGATTTAATTTTGCAATTAAGTTGGACAAATCAAATATAGTGTCATGAGTTTATTTGAATCCAACTGAATTGTTTTTGTCTTACAATTTGACATACATGTACAAAATAATAGCTAAAAAAGAATCAACCTACACTATGCTTAATATTGAATGTTACGAAAAGTAGGCATTTACTGTAGCTGAAACCCCATGTGCCATCTGGCTCATTAACAATTTTATGTATCTTCCCATTTCAATATTTCATTTTACGTCTTGTCTTAGGCATTCCCAAATAGGCAGATATGAAGAGATAGGTGCACATTTTTTACACAAGGCTTGGTTTCTCCCTTTTTGATACAAATGCATGCACAAGAGTGAGTGTGGAACTACTTTGGGTCACTCCTTCCTCTGTAAACAAATAGCACTTTATAGAGCTCCTAATGTGTCCATGGCTAACCTTGAGTGTTATTTGATGGGGATTTCTGCACCATCTACAAGTCGGAATTTGTGTTGCTTTCTTATGGGAGCTACTTAATTTTAAATACCCAGAGTTGCTGTGGGATAAATAACAAATTCCTTAAGTAGTCATTTTTTCAAAAAGGTCATGACGTGCTGCATGAATATCTTATATCCTCGCATACATTCTACGGGGGAAGTTACTTTATTGTTGGAGGTCCCTGATGCTCAAATTAACTTTGATCGATTAAGTAGACTGAAAGCCTTTTTGTTTCAAAAAGTTGCAGCTCTTATATCTTCTGAGAACTTTTTGATCTTCAAGGAGAATGTTCTTCCTCTGAGGTGCAATGGCTTTTGTGAACTTCATTGCCACAGCATTTTGATGAGATTGAACATCATATTTTCAATGCTCCTCACACCGCTGGAGTAGCACACTTTTTCAAAGTGATTGCGTCTGGATTTGTTTTTATGTTTCAGGATGTGCTTGGTGTTATCCCGTCTTTTTTACATTTGCTGTTTTGAAGCATTTTTGGTGGCATTCCGATTGTTCTATTCATTCTGGTTGCTATTTTGGTTCTATTTATGTTGCACCACAAAGGTTTTCCCACAAGAAGGCCAAATGGCAATAGAACTGACACACATCCTTATTTGAAGTGAACCCATGATACAGTATTTTGAAGAGTATTTGGAACTAAATAAAAACGTATCTTACTCCTTCCAACCTGTTTGGTTTCAGGGAGTGCAGCCTGTATTTCACTAACTGTGTGGCTCTTTTGAATGAGAACTCAACTAGTGATTGCTACACAATTGTAGCAGTCTCCAGGTATAAATCCACTAGTGCATCCTATGCGCTCACATTAGCTGTGCTGTCATGTGATACTGCTCCCTTTGCTGCAAGATGCCTACTATAAGCGGCCTTCACCAATGCCAGATGCTCCTTCGACTTCTGGATACTCTTCTAAAGGCTGCACTCCTGGTGCTGTTGCCTTTGGCTCCTGCTGAATGGGCTGGTGATGATTCTCTTTGTCCTCTGGATCTTGCTTTTCAGGCCTCTTTTGATGTTTTATCTGTGGATGTGGGTTCCTTCATGGGCCTGATAACACTCTTGAACTGGATATGGTGGACAATTCAGAGATGCTGTCCTTTGCTTCAGATGCCTCCTAGACTCTTTATTTGACTTGTTGTTTTTTTAATTGTTCTCTTCATTTTTTTAGTAATTTGTATGTTTTTAATTTGGCATTTTATATGGCTATTGGCGTGTGCTTATGCTGTTAACGTGTTGACATGAAACACAAGGATTTTTACGTATATTCATTTGCATATGTTTTCCCCTAATGCGAGGGGAAGTGCTACACAAGCATTTAGTCTAGGTAGACATTGTTGCCCTGTAGTCTGTACAATAAATTCCAGTATCACACAGATTAGAACTCAATGCCATTGTTGTATTTTTTTTGCTCTTAGGAGACAACTCTTTCTCTCAAGACTAACTGAAGACATTGTTCTTGAACTCTGGCACAGTACAGTAAGGCTGGTGTTTTATTATTTAAACAACATCCTTGCTGAATTTGGTGAGAGACACTTCTGCTAGACCTATCATGGAAGCTGCTTTGAGATGTGCCTGAGATGCAGCTCTGCAGGCCACGACCTTCATCCGAGAAGGAAGTTAACCATGCAAGGAAAGTGTACAGGCCTGCACACTCAGGCAGGGTGCATTCATTAAATTAAAGCACTCAGGCTGGCTTACTGACACGTTATACAAAGGCATGGGATTAGATCATTTTAACGGATTTGGTAGAAGGATACTCGCAATAGGCTCTCGCTAAAACATAGAGGTAATATTCATAGACAGGAGTAACACTTGTAACAATTAACATAATTGAATTGTTTGTGTTTTTTTATCATTCTAATAAAGCATATAACAGTTATGTGTTTCATTTTTTTAATAACCACAGATCAGGTTTTATTTTCAAGGATTCATTTTTTTTCAATAAACATTTGAACATGTTTTCTTATTTCTTTTCTTTGTGACATCTTGGGCATGCAAAAGTGACAGACAAACATGTTTGATCTGTTTCCTCAAATCCCTTGGGAATGGGCGTGCTTATGTTCATGATTACTGACAACATCTATAACTCTGGAAGTTCAGAGGTGTAGTTGCGGTACAGTGAGCTAGTCAAACACGATATTTGATGACGATATGAGTAGACTCAGTCTCTAAATTGTGAAGTTTTGTTGAATTAATTCACAGTCCTACTAAATTCGTAGGGACCATATAAAAGAGCTGGATACAGTTGATTTGGAAGCCAGATTGCTGCAGGCTAAGGTACAGGAGATAATGTTGTTGCTATAGGAAGTGACAAAAGCCCTGAAGTTACACTATGGCAGGTACAACATTTGCTGGGGCATTTCAACTTCACATGCAGAGTGGTAAGATCAGTCAAATCCTTTTTACTGAAATTAGGATTTATGATCTTAGGAGTTACACTACCCTATCACAGGATCAGGATTTCCACTGCAGTGAGAGCGGATCTTGAAGCTTGGTTGTTCTTTCTATGGAATTTCAATTGTGAAATAATGTGGTCACTGGATTTGGATTTTACCTGGCTAGTCCAAAAAGTTCAGATGTGGAGTTGAAGATAAGTTGGCCTTTTTTGTGAACGACTTTGCTGCTCCAAGAGGTGGCTTCAGAAGTAGATGGAAGAGGGCAGGAGCATTGCATTTGTAGAATTTCATTCCCCTTTTGGTGGCCCTTGCTTTGATGGGCAATGCCTTAGTGAATTTGATAGTGACTTTTAATGTGGATAATAAAACAGTCATAGCATTGGTAAATGGTCAGAATGCAAGAGACAAGAAGCTTTTGAAGCTGTTGCAATGTTTTATGCTTGGTTGCCTCATCCACAGCATTGTATTTACAGCTAAAAAATATGCCAGGTGTAAATAATAACATTGCAGGTGCATTGTTCTGTTCACAGTGGCAGAGATGTTGGGGTTTGGCACCTGGATTAGATTCAATGAAGAACAAGGCACCAGTTGAACTTTGGGAGATGGAGACTAAGACTAAGGATTCTAGGTCTGGTAGAAAATTAACTTGCACAGAATACCAGGTCAGCGTACAGACAAGCTCGGGATGAGTCTCTATGCTGTGTTGCTGTAAAATGAAGTTTAGATGACAATAATGTTGAAAAGAGAATGTTATCCTTGAGACTATGTCTCACATTGAGAAGGAAAGGACAGCAGCTGCAATATGGGACAAATTGACATATTTCCTTTACGGTAAATTTGTTTGGAGTTATGAACCCAATGCAGGAAAAAGCGTAGGAGGATTTAGTAGGGTTTGGCTAATGAGCAGAGGAAACGGTGTGGGCAAAGAGAACCTATTTCGATACTAAGGTTACTGTTGGTGGTACAGTGTTTATTAGCAATATGTTTTAGTAGTTTTGAAGTTTTTAATTTGTATATGTTATGGTTGCTTTCTGGAGCCTTTAGAATTTCTGAGGTTGTGGGTGTTAGCAGGGAAAATGAGATAGAAAACAAGTGAAGTGGAATGGCAAGGAACATCGGGGCATATTAGTAAGGAACCTCGCTAAAATTTCCGCCGTTTTAGCGGCAGGAAACTCCTGCTAAAACGGCAATAATGGGCTTGCTAATATGCGTTATATAATTCTAATAGAATCCCAGGTTAGATGTCTATGCATATTAGCAAGCCCATTATCGCTGTTTTAGCGGCAGTTTCCTGCCATTAAATGGCGCTAATTGTAACGAGGTTCCTTGCTAATATGCCCCATCATTGTTTTTAACCTAGTGCAAATCTAAGATGAATCAGATGGGGAGAGGTGTCTGTGTTGTTTTGCATGCAATAAGGGGTAAGTCATGCCCAATGGGGACCTGGGAGGATTTTGAATTGGTATGTGGGGAAAATATTGGCACAAGAGGGTGAACAGGCGGAATGTTGTATTATCATCAATCAATCTTTATTTCGGCCATTGGCCATCAAAGATATACAATAAAACATATATAAATCACTATAAAATCAACATGCATAATCAATCAATGCATACTTATACAGTATAAAAGCTTAGAAATTACATTTAAAACTGTAGACTTTAACATTAGAAGGGAGCCTGCGTCTTCAAAATACGGGTGCGAGTGTGCCAGAAATTGGTAAGGAATTTTGCTAATACAAACACAGTTAGGCTTGAAGCATCGGTTTTTAAAATTCTGTACATTGGGAGATACTCCCTACAACCCAGGTTTTTAATCAGTGGTAGGAGCCAATATTTCCTCGCTGCCTTGTAAACTGGGCAAAACAGGACCACGTGTAGATCGCTTTCCTCCGCACCAGCACAGGCCGGGCACTGCTTAGTGGAAGGGGGTGATGACCAGGAGCTGGTAAAGGATCGTAGGGGCAGTTTGCCATATCTCCATTGGAGAAACAGCTTCCTGGCCAGCACGGGGGAAATAGCGTCTAAAACCCTCTCCAGCCTGTACGAATCCTTGCTTTGAGCAAATACAGAGGTTAGTGACCCTTCACCCTGGCTGTCTAGGGCCATGGCTAGTTTTTGTTCATGATAAGCGAAGGCCAAAGCTCTCTTTGAGATGTTTAATGAGGCATTAGCGGGGTTGGACCAAAGGTCAGGAAACCCCAGGATCATACAGGATTTCTGGATATATTTTATCCAGGGGATCAATAGCGCTTTCGGGTGGGTTAATAGCTCCATCAGTTCCACCCTATAGGCAAGGAGTTCTTCGCTACTCCATATCCTTCGCCAGAAGGCTATGGGTCTCAAACCTAGTTCATCAGCTATTGGTCGCAGACCCAGATCTAGCCTCAGGGGGAGGAGTGGGGTGCTGGGCGGAAGTGCAACTATCTGCCTGATGAAATTATTCTCAGTTAAGGACAGACTGCGGCAAGTTGTATGTCCCCACAGTTCCGCCCCATACATGGTAGCACCCCTGGCCTGTGCCTTATAGATCTGGATGAGCGGCCCCAACGGACGGTATGTGGAGCCGTTCATCATCCGCGCGATACCCCCTGTGGTCTGTACCAATTTGAGGTTGGCCCTGCTCTGGTGTGATCCCCAAGACATAGTTTCATTGAGAGTTACACCAAGATATTCAAAGGTGGAGACTCTCTCGAGCCGTGAGGCTCCCAATAATGGATTCGGCCGCAGTTTTTGACTTGGGTTCAGGACCATAAACTTGGTTTTAGCCGTGTTAATTTCTAAATCCCTGTCAGTGCAAAAGGACACAAATGAATCGAGGATCCTCTGCATCCCCATTGGGGTTTTGGACAGCAGCAGGGTGTCGTCTGCAAACATGATTGCAGGCACCCTGCTGCCGTTCAATTTGGGGGTCAGTGTATTCAGTGGCATTTAGGTGGGCGATTACCCCATTGACAAAGAGGCAGAACAGGGTTGGTGCCAACACACAACCCTGTCTAACCCCTCGGTCAACGGGGAATCTATCCGTCAGTGCCCCGGACCTCCCGCACCTCACTCGAGCATAGTTGTTGTGATGTAATCTCTGCAAGATTATCAGGATATCCGGGGGAACGCCCATCTCAGCCAAAACGCTCCAAAGTTTCCCTCTGGGCACCAGGTCGAAGGCGGCCCGCAGATTCACACAAATTGTGTATAGGCTGCCGCCCTCGAATATCGCTGCCCTCCAGTAGGTAATATTCAATTGAAAAACCTGGTCCACTGTGGAGACTCCCTTTCTGAATCCCGCCTGGTACGGGCTAAGAACACCTGACTCTTCTGCCCAATCCTGGAGCCGGTTCAACAATACCCTACCAAACAGCTTCTCCGACACATCGATTAGACTGATTGGTCTGTAGTTGACTGGGAGAAGAGGCAAGCCCTTTTTGAATATGGGGACCACCTCCGCCCCCAGCCAAGTACTGGGGATTTCCATGCCGCTGAGAACTCCATTGAACAGGGTGGCAAGGTAGGGGGCCCAAACATTGGGCTCCTGTTTGAACAGGTCCCCGGGTAGGCCGTCCAATCCTGGCACCTTTCCCGAGGTGAGTCCTGCGATTGCAACCTTGACCTCGTCCAATGTTATTGGATCCCCCTCATAATCAGGCCAACCAACTCCGGAGTCGTTAGTAGGTTCTCCCGGCTCAGAGCTACAAAGGGATTGAAAGTGTGCCTGCCACACCTCTGGTGCAATGTTTGGCTCAATTGCCGAATGGAGATTCCCCGACCCCCCGTTTACTATTCTCCAGAACATTCGATGATCTTTTGTCGCTAAGGACTTAGGGCCAGATGTAGGTAGGCGTTTACCGGGTGGTAACGGCCGAATTCGGCCGTTACCGACCGGTAAAAGCAATTTGACATGTAGGTCCCTGTATTTTACAGACTCGGTAAATTTACCGATAGGTATATTTACCGAGTCTGTAAAATACCGAGTCGGTATTTTAACGGAATAGGGAAAATTGACATGTAGGTGGGACTCTTCTGAGTCCCACAAGCATTAAAAAATCGGTATTTTACCATCAAATACTACTTGATGGTAAAATACCGTTTCAGGTGTGCATGCACATGTGTGCATGCACACCTATGCCATATGACAGGCAGACCTGCCCTTAGGGCAGGTATGCCTGCCACATGGCACCCGAGCCTCTTTTGGGGGTGCCAGAGGGTGTCAAAGTGACACCCCCTGCACCCTTGTGGCTATCGGTATTTACCGATGTGGTAAATACCGACCGGTAAATGCCCGTTCATTCCTATGGGCTTCAAAGCCCATAGGAATGCATGGGCATTAACTGGTCGGTATTTACCGCATCGGTAAATACCGACTGTTTCCGATTCGGTAATTGCACATCTGCATTTACCTACATCTCAGTACTTTTATTTTCCGACCTCTGAAATACCGAGTCGGTATGACTCGGTATTTAAGAGGTCGGAAAATAAAATTTACCTACATCTGGCCCCAAGTGAGCTCTTCCCATTGATTCTCCTCTCATTCGGTTTTAGCGTGGGCAATTAGTTTTTTATATGCCCGTCTGCTTTCTCTAAGCTGCTCTCCACCTAGACCCTCCTTGATGGATCTAAGGAGTTCCCCCTTTGCCCTTCTACAGGCTGTGTTATACCATGAGGATTTATATGGCTGCCCCCTCCATGGATTCTGTGCATTGCTGAAGAGGGTGGGGGCCGCAGCCTTTATAAGGTCTTCATGGGCCTGATATAATTTGGCCTATGAATCTTTATTGCCCACCCCGGTGGCTAAATCTCCCACAGTTTCTAAAATGGGAATTAACCCTGCGTAATGCCTCGGGAGTTTCTCCTCACTCGAGGCCAGTTGTTCCCACCTGATTCTTCTCCTGTTGATTTCCAGTAGAAGTTCAGGTTTGCTCCCCTCCCCAGATGTTATACAGGTTTGAAGGCCGGGGTAAATGAGGTCAAGTTCAAGGGCATTGTGATCGCTATCTAGCCTTTCCATAACCCTAAAATCCCGAATAGCTGGCCAGTTCGCTATCTGTACCAGGTCGTAATCCAAGGGAGATTCTCTTCCCACTCTGTTATAGGGGGTTCTGCTTGGTATGTCAGATATAATACGCCCGTTGCAGGCTCTAATTCCAAACTTTAGGGTAAGTGCTGTGATCTGCAATGCTACAGGAGTCCATGCCTTCAGAGGGGGAGCTTCTACAGAAGGCACTGACCACCTGACCTCTTCTTCTATTGGAAAGCCTTCTAAAAGGCCTGGCAGTGGCTCAAAATGGGAGTTTAGATCGCCTCCCACTACATAGGGTAGATCTCTTGGTAATTCGGATAAATAATCCAAGAGTTCGTCTATGGTGGGCGATTCCCTGGCAATTCCAACTGGCCTAGAATAGATGTTTATTAAGGCAAGTTTCGCTTGATTTGGCCAGGAGAGTAGAACCACAAGGATATCGTCAGAGGGGGTCGGTAACCGTGTGGCCTCACATCCTAGGTGGGACGCCACCCAGGTTGTGAGCCCGCCTGAGGGGCGTCCTTTGCCCTCCCACCTGGCCGGGATGTAAAATGACTGATAGCCTTGGTGCCCATAGTCTTCCCTTGCCCAGGTTTCCTGGAACATGCAAACGTCCCCAGTCTCAATGTAGGTTCCTCAGTCTTGAGCAGCCAGCTTATTAGCTAATCCGGCCACATTCCACCAGATTAGTCTCAAGTGTTTAATGATGGGAGTTGCCGGGATGGAAGAGTAGGGGGAGACAATTCCGGGTGTTACACCAGTTGTTACATCGGGGCATTGTCAACAGTGAATCCAGATGGCTCAGGAAGATCACAGGGGCCATTGTCCAGGGTCGCAAGATTATTGGAGGAGAGTCAATCAACCCTGTCAAGCCCGCTCAAGCAGTTAAAGCGGTTGAAGTGGAAATAGGGTGTTTCAGGTGGCTGGTAGTTTGAGCATCGGGCATATTCTTTGTGTCTGGGTCTCTGTTCCACCCTTGTCCAATTGCCTTGCGGCGGGTCATAGTGCATGCGGATGGGTGGAAAAAAGAAGGAGACTGGCAAGGTCTGTATGGTAGAGTCCAATGATCTATTTGACCCTGCGCAAATATGCAAAACAGTACCAGGGTCCCTGAAGGTCACCATTATGCAGTCCCCTATTATTGTTTTCCTCGTCTTCCCCAACCCTGGCACCCTTCTGACCATAATAATCTCATTATTAAAGTGTGGTGGTAGGGGTCTGTTCCAATTCAGACATTTAATGACTTTCTTCTTGAGAGATTGGAAATCTTCGTTTTCACCCCTTTGTAAAGAGGGGGCACCCGCTAAAACCACCATAAGGCTATTGGCCTCCGGTGGCAGATCTGGTCTCCGTGGTCTTTGAGCGGGCTGGCCAGGGGGGGGGAGAGGAATTACTAGCAGTGGGGGGGAACCCAGGATTTATGCCTGACTCTAGACTGTGGGGGGCAGGGTCTATTATCTGAGGAGGCATGGTATTTAAAGTGCTTCATGGGGTCTGAACAGGGATAGCCATAAGTGGCTGCAAAGGGGGGGCAGTGGCAGGGCCCTGTGGCGCTCCTACATTAGGACCCCGTGAGTCTCCTGTATTAGAGGGAGGGTTTTGTTTGTTGGGGAGGTTTCCTAAGGGTGAATTGGGCCCCATATTTCTAGTCTGCTTACTATCCGAGGTATTCAGAGTAGTTAGAGTTGCCTCTAGGATAGTAAGCCTGATCTCGACTTTTTTCAAGCTTTCGCTAATGGGCAGCAAGAGTGAGCGGAGTAGGAATTCTATACTCCCTAAAGATATAATGGAGGGAACTGTGTTGGGCGGGTTGTCCCCTGAATCACTGTTAGTGACAACAGTGATAGTACTTGTGTCCTTAGGAAGAGTATCGGTATGCACATTCTCTCTGACCCTGACGGGAGTGGGTGCAAGCTTGTGTTTTTTGCCAAAGTCTAAATGGGTTATTTTAGTTTTCCCCTGTCCCCCTCTCGTCTTCCTTCTACGCTTGTTGGGTGGGGGGCCATGCAGTTCCGCCACTACAATTTGCTTAGGCTTAGTTTTCTTGATTTTGTCTGGGGGGGGTTTGGGTGACCAAGTGAACAGCCAAATTGGTAGAGATTAAGGGTGGTATGGCCTCCATGATCTGTTCGGACAATGTACCGGGGATGGTAATGCTATCCCTTAATAGTAGGGGGACACCATCTTGAGTTGATGGATCCTGACTATCATTAAGGGTGCCTTCCTCTTGGGAGATGGGATAAGGAATTATCTCGCTGAGGGGTGTACTTTTCATAATTTCAATAGAGCGGCGACGCTCTGCCCTGCGCTTCTCTAAGGAGCTTTCTTTTCCCCCGTCTCCCTTAGCAGATTTAAAATAGTTGTCCAGAGTCCCAGTGTTGCTTCCCCCCACCCTTGATGGAGTTTCACATGGTGCCGGTGAGGGCATGGTCGTGGCCTGTTCCTTGGTTCAGTTAATATCAACAAGGTCCAGCCTCCTTCAGCCCCTGACGGCCACAGACGGTCCCGTTCTTGTCCCGGGCTTCTCCCGGGCGAGCTCCTGCGCGCTCCCGCGCAGCAGCAAGGACTACTCCTATTATAGAGAGAAGGTGTTCCAGGGCGGGGCAAACAGGGAGAGCGACCAGGTGGAGGTGGTTACAGCGCAGGGACTCCTGGGCAATGGAGTCCCTGTCCCTCACCTGGCGCTCGCAGCCCTGTGCTTCCTCCTCCTGCCCCCGGTGTTGAAATCTACAAGGAAAATGCCTTGACGCGCTAACGAAGCGGGACCCGCGCAGCGGGTACCGCGAGGTGTCTTCACAAAAAATGCTCAATCCAGCAGAGGGAAAGCTGCACGTAAGGGTTCTCCTCCTTTCAGTCCCACAAAGCGTCTCCCACAGAAGCAGCAACTCACTGGCGCCTTTCACTCGGCGTTCAGGGCGGGGCAAACAGGGAGAGCGACCAGGTGGAGGTGGTTACAGCGCAGGGACTCCTGGGCAATGGAGTCCCTGTCCCTCACCTGGCGCTTGCAGCCCTGTGCTTCCTCCTCCTGCCCCCGGTGTTGAAATCCACAAGGAAAGCGCCTTGACGCGCTAACGAAGCAGGACCCGCGCAGCGGGTACCGCGAGGTGTCTCCACAAAAAATGCTCAATCCAGCAGAGGGAAAGCTGCACGCAAGGGTTCTCCTCCTTTCAGTCCCGCAAAGCGTCTGTATTATGCACTCCATTAAATAAGGGACTTCATCAGAGATTATTAAATTAAGTTTCGCTCAAAAAGAGGATATGCAATTGGGGAGATGATCTTCTGACTGTTTTCTGCAATACATTAGGCACAAAGAGAGCATTCAGTGAAGCGCTAATTGATACGTTACTCCTTTTTGTTTCAGGTTGTGCTGCTAGCCCAATTATGGCATTCATCTGTTAAATGTGGCCACCTTCTCTCATCTGAGTTGGTGGGAGTGAGAACCTGTTCAGTTGTGTTGATTATTCACATGCGTGTGAATTATTTAACAAAGCTGTCAGGTTTATGTTTGATTAAGTTGATGAAAGAAGATCTGGTGATAATTGTACGGTCCTGGTCCTGTTCGGTATTGGTGTGGGGTGAGGTGGTCAAGTAGATTGCAATTGAGAAAGGCAGGCACAAAGTTAATGACGAGATGAGTCATTTGTATCAAAATATATGCATAGGTGTCTTGGAGCATGGAGACATCACAAAATACGTTTTTGCCTTGTTCCACCATGATGAGGTCCTTTTATCCTTTTTAGGGAATTATTTGTATTTACTAGAGATATGTGATCAACTGGCAAAAAAGTTGGTCGTAAAATGGTGGGGAGTGAAGGTTGGCTGTTAGGTGACAATCACAAAGCTTATTTTAGAAAGAAAGAAATTTAATGGCTGTTTGAGCGACATCCACTGAGGCACAAAATATGGACTTCTGGGAGTGGGGGACAGTTAAAAAACCTATGTAGGGTTTTCCTGTGTGGCAGCCAAGAGGGAGGCTCACACACTAATCTAGAAAGGTTGGGGCCTTGCCAGTGGGTCCTTGGCAGAAAGATGATAGCAGAGGGATGCTGGGGTCAGGTGTGAAAGGACAGTAAATGGAATGAAAGGGGGAGTGGGTTAAATTCTCGGATCTTTGGTTGCGAGTGTGTACACATGAGAGAGAAGGTTTAAAGATGGGAGGAGCTAGATTGGTTCATTGTAATAGTGAGGTGGGTTTATTTGATGTTAATAATATTGTTGATAAAGTTCAGCTGCAACCTATCCTTATAAAGTGGCTTTTGCTCTTAACTTGGCCTGTCCATTCTGTGCTGCCTCACCCGATGACAGTAGTAGTCACAATGTGGAACACACAGATTTGCATTCCACTGTGGTTCCATTAACCAGCACAATAACAACAGCATTAAAAAATACTGAGTAAATGACCATGTAGATCAGAAAACATGAAATTGTAAATAGCCACTGGAAAGCTTTTTGACTTTTCAGTCCGCAAAATGGAGAGCATCAGAATGGACCTCTGGGGACATCTGAAATCACTGGTGTCAACTTGTTGTCATTGAAAAGATGAAGCCACAGGGCAGGTCTCCTTCCGTAGCTTTATTGTATCTCTTACAGCCAGATTCCATGTCCTGGCTGCAACTGCCAGAGCATAACATTGTGAGTAGTCGAGTCTTGATATCATGGAACACCAGGTATTCTTTCTCCTTCTTTCAAACTTCTATCTGAGCAGTGGCATCTGCACTTACATATTCTTAAGCTATCCCTTGTCATGTTTATTTCACTTTATGATCCTCACATTTTTATAAAGGGTTAGAAGATGAGAGTCTGAAGAGGAAAAGAAAGTTGGAAAGGTTTAATAGTAAGTTGCATCCTTACCCACTGCCCTGAAGCTCACAAATCTTTTTTATTACATAACTGCTGTTCAATGCATCAGGTTCATTCTTCAGCCATTTCTGTATCTCCCGGATAGAGTTATCATCTGAGCAAGCAAAGGTGATCTCATTGAAATAATCACAGGCTGGGAGAGTGTAAGAGATGTTAGGGGCACAGCAAAGTCCAATCAGGGAGTCTCCTTTAACACAACCTGTTTGGAAAAACATTCATACTTGAATAAATAGAAATTCATAATGTTATCAGCTAGTGAGAATAAATGTACATGCCCATTTTACTCATCAATAATATGAATATGTTACATATTGTGCTCTACTCCGGATGTATGAGTTTACCATTTTCCCTTTTCAGCTTTGCTTTGACGCTAATAATTCCTCCGATTTACCTTAGAACCAAGGCCCTACAGGCTCTCATTAAAGATGTAGCTGCAGTGTCAGTGTGGTTGGAAAGTGTGAAAGGTGTCATTTCCTTGCATACTTTTCATCTACGATCTTCAGTGAAGATGGATGGATTTTGGGTCCTATAGAAAAGTGCTTCTTTTGCTTGAGTAGTCCCCACGTTTATCCTGATGTTGATATGACTTCAACCTGTACATGACTGAGGTCCTGCCAACCAGGTCACAAGACTTGATCCCTCTCCCTAAAAATGTACCCTGATTGACACAGCTTCTGTCTCCCTGGTAAGTCCCTAGTAAATGATACACCTAGTACCTAGGGCTTGAGGCCAGAAGAAGGTCACCTAGGGACCCATCACCTAGACAAGGTGACCCTGCCATCCCAGGCTGCATGTCCATGCGCAGGATCAACTGAAGAGTCGACATGGCATGCCGCCTTGTGTGCCATTCCTCCAAGCACTGCTTGAGGTATAGGTAAGTCACACCTCTAATAGGCCTTAATATCAAGCACTATATCTCATGCAGGGGCACACCTAAAATGTCTAATCTATACTTGAGAATGGTAGCGCACAGGGAGGCTATGACGAGCACATGGGCTGGATTCTGGTCCCTACAGGTTTCATAGACTCATGCTGACTCCACTGTAGCAAGTGATGTTTGACACAAAGCATCTCAATCCTAGCTGATAACAGTGATGAATGAATTTATTAATAAATTCACACAGGGGCTTCTCCTGGAGGATCCCCTGAAACCTACTGACCACTGGAATTTTTCCTGTCAAGTTCAAACCATTCTGCCATCACCAGATATGTTTCTGGACCCCTGGGTACAGATTCAGAGACAATGCCTGCTCTTGGTAGAGGTGGTCACACCTTCCTCCCTTCTAGATCTGCCGCATCAGAAACAGGAGCTTCAAAGGCCCTGCCACCTTTGAACCCTGTTCCTTAGTCCCTGCTGTTAGAAGCAGATGGTGACCCACCAATCCTGCCGCATCTTTTTGCAGCAGGACCGGTGGGAAAATTAGGTAAATTAAGATGTGCATCTACCTCCCCGTACCACCTCTAAGCTTGGATAGCCGAGGTAGACCCCACTTTTTACTATCCGCCATATTGAAGCTGGGTTAGTAGCCTATTAGGAGTCAGGCTATGCCCGCCCTCCCATTTGGGTGAGTATAAACAGGACCTAGGCAGTCTACCAGTAAGTAGCCCTCTGGCGACTACCTAGCCTCCCTAAAAATGCCCCTAAATGTAGTATTCAGGTGGCTCCTTGAGAACCTAACCTTAGATTCTACGGACCAAAAGAAGACGATGGAAGAAAACCTCTGACTGACTAGGAACCGATGCCTGCTGCAGAAAGAAACTGGCAATACCCTGCCAGCAGCAACCAAGACTCAACACCTTGACTGGCTGTCCTTCCCAAGAACTGCAAGAAACGTTGGTGCCCGTCCAATCTCCACCAGTTGCCAAAGAACCTCCCTTTGGGCTAGAGGCTCTAGTCTCTAGTGACCGCTGGTAAAGAACCATGGTGCTTTAGGACCGGCACTTGTGTCGACATGACTCATCATTGTAAAGGGATTGCAGCATGCCTCACCACCTCACGGGATCCTCTCACCACAGTCATAGATGCTGAAAACAGTCCTGCTCCTGGTGGCCCATACCCACCTGCTGGTGGGTTCGATGGCAAAAGCAGCAACCTTGGCATGGCCGCCACTTCTCTGAGACTGTCTGCTCTGCAAGCCACCTGTGGCCTGACTTCTGTAAGTGAAATCTGACCTTTAACACCCAAGACTTCTGAAACTCCTGCTTCAGGTGCACATCAACTCCAGCTGTATCCAAATCCTGAGCTGAATGTGTAGATACTGAAAGTACTGCATACTTTGAACTGCATCTCATTTATTTTGAAGTTCAAAGTTTACAAAGTATTTATTTAAGTATATTACACCTCTACAAAGTATATCACAGATTCGAAGGCTTTCTTCTTAAAAATATATAAAGATTGTGTTATTTTTATACAACATTGTTCTCAGATTTATTCTTGATTGTGGGCCTTGCTTCATGACTCTGTGTGACAACAAAATCTTAGCAGGACCCCAGGATAAGCCGAAATGCTTTCCCACACTGCCACAAAATAGAGTGTTAGAACTATCTATTGGACAACTATACCATTTCTTGGGGATTCTTGGGCTCTCTACACAGTGTACCTCATTTTAGTACACTAGACAGAGAGCCAGCCTCCTACAAGTCCCCTGTCATTGATCCCTTCAGGTCTCTAGAAGATGGAGTTGGCTCTTTTGTCAAGGAAAAATATCAGCAACACTACAGCATCCTAATTCTTAACTATTCTTGCAGTGATAACATATTTATCTACAGAGTGGTGATACTGTTATTAAAAGTGACTCAGTAAACATAATTTCCCTTTAAGATAGTTTTCCTTTTTAGGTCTTACATGGGCAGCGCATGCGCTGCCTCTACGAGGCATCAAGTAATCTGTATTCTTGGGTGAAACTCCGCCTATTGCCAGTAGTTTCTCCTGCTGCTTGCCATTCGTTAACTCTGGCATTTATTTAGTTAGCAGGCTTATGGTTGGCTTGAGATCAGATGCAGCACTTCCGTTTTGCCTCCCCCGTTCGCTAGCATTAAACCCTTTATGGTGTCCTGGTTGCATCCTGACTCCATTTTATTTTCCCGGACGGCTAATTCTCTGCGTATGCGACCACGCACAGCGGCACTTGAGCAATCTACCCGACCCCTCGGCGTACGCGAGTGGCGTCGACAGCTTCAACTCTTGTGAGTTATGTATATATTTTATTTTTCCTCTTCCTGGAGATAGCGTTTGCACTACCCTGATTTGTTGGCTCTCTAAGACTAAAGATGGGCCGCTCTCCCTTTCCTTCCAGATTTGAGGGCTGCCTTATATCACCAATTTATGAAAGTGCATCTTTTTGATTATCTTCCACTCGTCGACAAATTTTCATTGTTGGGGTGCTAATTATTCTCTCCCCCACTCTTATAGGACCCGAAGTAATTCTTCTTCTGAGAGGTTCTTCATTTCATCATCCATCTTGGAGACAAGCAACCCTTGGTATGTCTTGTCTACCAATTTACTATGCTAAACTATATTAATTTCTATATAAATTTTGACCTATGTACTTTATTTAATTTAGTTATTAATTCATTACCCACTAAATAGGTTGCCTGCCCCTTCCCTGTCCTGATGAAGACCCCGAAGAAAGGATATAAATAACGCCTGCAATTGTTAGAGGGTCGAAACGTCAACAGCTTTTATGTTGATTCAGCTTCACCCCATGATCCAGTCATTTATTGCGAGTTGTGAAGCATGATCTATACTGAATGATTTTCTGAATCAATTATCGCTTTCTCTGTCTAAATCTGAATTTTGATACATGATACATTTAGGCAGCTTGGCCGTTTTTATATTTTCACCATCCTATACCTACACTACCCTGCACTTTAGCACTTCCCTCCCTTCCAGGGGCACTGTGAATAATACTTGATTGTATATTGAATTTATGATGATCAGCATATAACCCACATTGTGAATAAACAACAATGTAGGTCAATTCATTGATAATTTTTTATTGTTATTTAACTGTTTGAACTTGTTACTCTTTGCTGGGACCCCTCTTCTGAGTACCTATATTACCCGGGTCCCAGCGGCTTTCTTTGGGTGAACCCTGTTCTATAACCTCCCTTTAGCAGTAAGTAGCACCGACCAACTACCGTTTCATTCCGCTGCTATGCGTTATGTAGTCATGTAGGGACTACATCCTTGTTTTGAATGAATTCAGAGAACTTTGTTTTACATCAGCGCAGCACTCTTCACAAGCATCGCGCTGCTATTAGTTATTTTGTGGGAACTTTATTTTAAATCAGCGCGGCGCTCACCACAATTACTGCACTGCTGATAGTTAATTTGTTTTCCGACTGCCTGTGGTTGCCCTGGTACTCTATGCGTGTTTGTGAGACTCCAGCGGACCTGGCAGCAATTTCCCAGCACCGACATGCTTCACGCCTTCCTCCGCCTGACGGTGTGTGGAGGTCCCCCGCAACATCCTCGTCTTGCGTACCGAACTCCCAGATGTTGCAGCTGCACGTCGCTGCCACCACACCCGACCAGCAATAGCGCCACAGCAAGCTCTACCACGCCAGCCTAGCACGTCGTGGATTTGGGTACCACCTTGTTCCTAATATGGTGAGTGACCTGAGCCTTCTTGTTAATGCAATGTGGTGTGTCTTTATGTTCCAACCTAGTTCTCACACTTTTTAATTGATTTCTGCAGCTATCCAATTATTTGCTCTAGTGGGAGGTTATCTGTCTTCATTAACATGCAAATTACAAACAAGAAAACTTAAAAATGTAGTCTTACCAAGTTTCTTTTTTTTCTGTGGTTAATGAAACTAAAAATGTGGATGGCAAAGAACTTAAGGATTAGTTTGCATAAAACTCAGTTTGAACTTATGATGACAGCCACAAAAGTCTGATATGATTATTCGCTGATTCAAGGTAGATGGCTTGTAACTTTTGATCTGCTCCTGAGTAAAATAACTCTGTTGTATGCTAGACTCCACATGCCGCCTTTGTCCACATGTTAGCAACTTAGTCTGCGATATCAACAGTTGATTACCCTCACTTTTTTCTCAGCCATTTGAGAAGTGTTCCCGGTCACTTCGTAGCCCTACATGTTAATGGGACAGGCCTTGTTGATATTTGCTTGCTGATTTGCTTGGACCCAAATGGGAATTAAGTGCATAGAGGGTAAAGGGCTAATCGAAGGCTGGATGTAGGACCGGGTTCCTCCTTTTGAGTGGGTGGCGTTGGGAGAAGGAATGTCTGACTCCCATCTGTGACTAACATAGAATTAGCCTCTATTTTTTTCTAGATTTCTGTCTTTATTTAAACATTGTGGACAAAGGTGGCTGGCCATCAAGTGAATTTAGATATTGATAACACCCTACTTCCACTACACTCACAGTCTTTTTTTTATTTATGTGCAGAGTCCACGTCTGAGGGGTTTGTTTTAAAAACGCACAGCATTATTTCCTATTCTCTCCTCAGAGAGTGATATTGCTGCACTGGAGCTCTTATCTACGTCCTGACCTAGATATTCACTGTAGGATAGTAGGATCTGCTTCCTATGGTTGCCGCCACTTTTTGCTGTGTTTCACTGGTTTATCAACTTTAATCTGGCTGTGGCCCTGCTAATCAGAGCCACAGCCTAGCCGTTCTCTCTCTAAATTGATTGCATGTACATTAGGTACACTCCAAATTGGTTACTGGATATCCTTGTGAGTCCCTAGTATATGGTATCTGAAGCATGTATTATGCCACCCCTGGGAAGCCTTCCAAAACGGCACCACAGGTCTGCACTTGCAGCCTGGGTAAGGTGGTGTAAGCACCCCTTACTTAGATATAGTATACGTATATCTACCTTTTAAAACAGACACATATTAACCTATAAGTCACTCCTATGGCAGGCCTTAACAGTCCTGAAGGCAGAGTGCTTGGTTTTGTGTGAGAGGGTGCACTATCATGAGCTGAGCCCCTCTGCAGCTTTCAGAATCCCTTACTTATAACTGTTCTGTGATATTGCCCTACCATATACTCTTAAATGCACTATAATCCTCACTAACGCTATCTTTGGAGTGGCTTTATCAAAACATGTTTGGTGTCAAACACTTTGGAATACTACCCCCGCCAGTTCTGGTGGCAGGGGTAGCATTCCACCCTTCTAGAGGGAGAAGACATGTACACACTGGTAAACCTGGTAGAAGTTCAAAAGAGCTTCAGCATCACAAAATGGATGCTGCTGCCACATACACGGGTCTGACCTCCTGCTGCTGGACAACTCTGGCAGGGGAGGCTTGGACAATAGGTTTCCTGTCCAGGGAGGTGCCAGCACCTCCCAAGACAGGATTTAGTGTATTGGGGCAGGGTGGGTTGCATTCAGTGAATGCTTTTCAGACACTTCCTGGGGCACATAAGGTGTCCCATGCATTTCCCAGTTCAAACCAGTTGCTGGGGCACTCAGCCCTAGCTCTGGCATGAAACTGGGCAAAGGGGAAGGGATGTAACCACCCCCTCCCCAGGCCCTCCCATAGGTGGAACCCTAGAGTTAGTCCAACCCCTAAACTTAGTATAAGTATAGGAACCCAGTTCCTGAGACTTTAGATTACCCTGGATGAAACTCTGAAACAGAAATCTTGGACCTTCGACATTCCATATCGACTGGAAGACAGAAGAAATCTCCCCTGGGGTCAAAGAGTGACTCCCCGTTCAAACAGGCAACAAGGAAGCATCTTGCTGGTCTGCACTTTTGTGGCTCCTTAAGGATCCTGAAGACTCTGCGACACAGGACATGGACTTCCAGACATCTCCGAGGCTGACACAAGTCCCCAGCAAAGCTGAGACCTGTAGCTCTCATGAGAGATGTGGGACCGGACTCCTGGACATCCTTCACATTTGCTAGTGCATAAACTTCCCAAGCATTCCTGAAGTTGTGCATTGGGCTTCTTGTAGTCCAAGCCCTGGGCACATTTTGCATGGAAGATTGTGGGCCTTCACTCCACGAGTGTTCCGTGGGCACGCTTTCAGCATTTCCGCTCGAGGCTCCTTCATGATCTCTAGTCCGTTGGCTAGTGGATCTCCACAAAGAACAATCCATTGTTTCTTGGGTTTTCCTTGTTACTCCAGATGTGCCCTGATTTTCCTCCAAAGGTGGAGTCACTCAGACCTTTCTGGTCTGCACCGAAGCCAATCTTGTCATCTTGAATGGGTTGCTGTTGCCAAGGCTTGTTGAGTCCAATCTGGATACCAATGCTGCAGCACTCGACAACCTTTATGGGACAGCTTGAATCCAGCTCCTGGTCATCATCGATGCCTCCTGGTCCTCGTGACTGAAGAGTCAAGCTTCACCTACTTCACTTGAAGTCACCTGACATCGGCTGGCATCTTCTTGTCGCCATCATGGTCACTGGCTAGTGACCCAGATCTATGATCCACCCTTGGATCCATCCAGACACTTTTCCTCTGGCGCCTGCAGCACTTCTGCCATTGGAATCGACGACGAAACCTGTCACAAAAAGACACCTATTCGCCCGGCTTCCCTGGGTGAGGTAACACAAGTACTTCGGTGCTCCTGTGGGTCTTGACTGTTGAAGTGTCTAGTACTGAAGGGGTTCCCTCGTAGTCCACTCCTAAGTGTCCTTCAACTTTAAAATTGTAACTTGAATTTCCTCCATAGAAGTCAATGGTGATTCGCGGCTGTGTTTAGACCCTGCACACGTCCCCCATGGGTCTCCTGCGTCCCTCCCTTGGGTGGTTCCTGGTTGCCTTAGCGGTTCTACAGGCCCTAGGCCTTGTCTCTATGTTCTACGTGGTTCTTATACCACTTTCTTAGTATATGGTTTGTGAGGCCCCTAGGGCAAAATGTATATTGTGCAAATTTACTGTGTGCTATTTAAGTGCTGGTATTGTACTTTGACCTCTAGTCTTATAAAGAGACTAGAGGGGTTGTATTTAGAATAAATACATATATATTTGATATATACCTGGTGTTGTTCTCTTTTCATTTGATTATTCAAGGGATTTTAGACTGGTAAAACAAGTTGCATTACATTCCTTCAAGACTTAGCCTGAAGGCTGCACTCCACAGCTACCTCTAGGATAGCTTTCTATAAAGGTTGTCTACACCTACGATCAATAAGGGTCGTTTGGACTGGTGTAAGGTGCCCACTAGAATAGTGGACAGCATATGCCAGGCCAACTTCTCACATTCACTATACATCTGTTCTATATTTGGTCAGCAGAATTAGAAGGCTTCGGGTCGATACTTACAGGAGATGTCTGTCTCGGAATTCAGCTCCAGAATGGTTTTAGGTATATATATATATATATGAAGATATATGAACAGCTGCCTCTATTCAGTCAGTGGGCAAGGCTACAATATTTTGTGCAATAATTTTTTTGTAAACTACTTATTTGTCGCTTTCTAGAAAATCACTGACCATATTGTTTAATTTTTAGCTATTAGTTTTATTTATTTGGCACACATCTGTTGAGTACATTTACACTTTTCCTTTATAATTGTGGGTACCAGACTAGTGGATGCCTGCACCAATTCTTATTTTTTATGCACTTTGTCTGTGCCCCAAATTTAGGTTCCCCTGTCCAATCCTTCCTGTTCCCCTCCCTCCTATCCCCCTTGTTCCTGTCCCCCTTTCCCTCATTCCTGTCTCCCTCCCTCTTGTTCCTGAACAGGTGCAGTGCAGTCTATCTCAGTGTGAACAGTGTCTCATTAGTGCCTGGCATATTTCGCAGTTTCTAGTTTTAACTTGACGCTCATCTTTATCTTGGGCGTTTTTCTTTATTTGAACCCAACACCCTCTGTGACAAAGCAACATTTTTCTTTAAGAAGGAGGAGGTAAAAAGGTAGATTTATGAAAATATAGAGTGAGTAAATAAATGAGTACATTTATGGGCCTCCTGGATGTAACATGTGGTTTCATTTTCATCCCCCCCTATAACATTTCAGCAGCTTGGCTTTATTTTCGGACAAGCTCTGTCAGGTAAGGAGGGCACAGTTGGGCTTTGCTTTTATCAGAGAGAGGTAGCTTTTAAAATGACAGACATCTGAAACAAAACTGGTTTAAGAGCTGCAGTCGACATGGGTAATCTTTTAAATATCACTGGACATTTGCACTGTTGTGAAAAACAGGGCACACCATTTTAAATAATTTATAATGCTTGCGTAATACGGAGAAAAGACCATTGTAATTGCACGAGACAACTCATGAAGCAAACTATCTTGAAAATATTTCAATTATTTTTTAATGTCACATATTAATTTACATTTGTAATAAAAACAGTTTTTACCGAAGTAACACAAGCATTTGTAATGCAATAAGTCTCGTATTTGCGCGCATTTAAGCTATTGGCATTGTAAATGACCATGCCTTTTATTTATGGTTTCAAAACCAATACGTAAATAATAGGCATTGTCATTTACAATGCCAATGGCTCAAACTCTCGCAAATGCGAGACCTATTGCATTGTAAATGCGTGTTCCTCTTACTCTCTACTCTATTTCAAATTAATCTTTACCTCTTTTATTTCTTCTTCACTTGTTTTTTTACCTCTCATTTTATGGAATTGTGTTGCTTCCCTTTCTTCCTCTCTGTATTTTGCATTCACAACCTTTCCCTATGACAGTGTTAGATATTGCCCCTTGTTTCCTTCACACTAACAGACTCAACCCAACTACAAATACATCAAACTCTGAGTGTAAACATACTACAAAAGTGTAATCTATATGTCTCCACTCCCAAAGTAATGCAATTACCATAGTCTTGTGAGGGTGGATGACGTCCCTCCCTAAATCCCTTTCTGATCCTCCCTAAACCCCTCTTACATCTCACTAATCCCATTACTTTTATGGGTAAGTCTGCCCCTTTTCCCCTTCCACTCCCTTATGACCCAACCACATTTACAACTAAAATCTGTACTCACATGTGCCAAAACTTTGTAGTACTTATTATAGTAAGTTTGGAAGTGCTACAATGTCAAGTCAAGTCAAGTCAAGAGATTTATATAGCGCACTACATACCCATAGGGTCTCAAGGCGCTTGAGGAAGGGTAGGGAATTACTTGTCGAATATCCAAGTTTTAAGTTGCTTTCTGAATGCTAGGTGGTTCTGAGTAAGGCGAAGGTGAGTGGGAAGTGAGTTCCAGGTTTTAGCTGCCAGGTAGGAGAAGGATCTACTCCCATGGTGGTTTTGTTGAAGCGAGGTACAGTGGCAAGGGCTTGGTTGGAGGATCGTAGCTGACGGGAGGGGGTGTAGAAGGACAGTCGTGTGTTGAGGCATTCGGGTCCAAGTTCGTAAAGTGCTTTGTGTGCGTGGGTTAGGAGGCGGAAACTAATCCTCTTATTTACGGGGAGCCAGTGGAGGTTCTTCAGGTGACCAGAGATGTGTTCTTTACACGGGATGTCTAGTATGAGCCTGGCTGAAGCGTTCTGGATGCGTTGGAGTTTTTTCTGGAGTTTTGCGGTGGTACCGGCGTATAGGGTATTTCCGTAGTCCAGGCGGCTCATGACCAGTGCGTGGGTGACCGTTTTTCTAGTTTCGGTGGGGATCCAGCGAAATGTTTTTTTGAGCATGCGAAGAATGTTGAAGCAGGATGATGAAACGGCGTTGACTTGTCTGGTCATCGAGAGTGAGGAGCCCAGGATGACGCCCAGGTTCCGTGCGTGGTCCGTCGGGATGGGTGCTTTTCCAAGGGCCTCTGGCCACCAAGAGTCTTCCCAGGCGGAGGGGGAGGTGCCTAGGATGAGGACTTCTGTTTTGTCTGAGTTCAGTTTCAGGCGGCTGTGCTTCATCCACTCGGCTACTTCTTTCATTCCTTCGTGGAAGTTGGTTTTGGCGGTGTTAGGGTCTTTGGTGAGTGAGAGGATCAGTTGAGTGTCGTCAGCGTAGGAGATGATGTTGAGATTGTGTTGGCGAGCGATGGCCGCAAGGGGGCTCATGTATACGTTGAAGAGGGTGGGGCTGAGTGACGATCCTTGTGGCACGCCGCAGATGACTTCAGAGGCCTCTGACTTGAATGGTGGGAGGCGGACTCTCTGGGTTCTTCCGGTGAGGAACGAGGTGATCCATTCCAGTGCTTTTCCTTGGATTCCGACATTTCTGAGGCGCTGTAGAAGGGTGCTATGACAGACTGTGTCGAAGGCAGCGGAGAGGTCGAGGAGGATGAGGGCGACTGTGTCTCCATTGTCCAGTAGAGTTCGAATATCGTCTGTTGCTGCGATAAGTGCGGTCTCAGTGCTGTGTTTGGCTCGGAAGCCGGACTGTTAGGAGTCGAGGGATTTTTTGGTTTTGAGGAAGGTGGCGAGCTGGTTGTTGACAGCTTTCTCGATGACTTTGGCCGGGAATGGAAGAAGCGAGATGGGGCGGTAGTTTTTGAGTTCGGTGGGGTCAGCTGTGGGTTTTTTCAGAAGGGCGCTGAGTTCTGCATGTTTCCAGCTTTCCCGGAAGGTGGCGGAGTTGAGGGAGCAGTTGATGACATCTCGGAGGTGTGGCGCTATGATGGAGTCTGCTTTGTTGAAGATGTGGTTAGGGCATGGGTCAGTTGGGGATCCTGAGTGGATGGAGTTCATCAGGCGGATGGTGTCCTCAGTGGAGATTGGGTTCCAGTCGTTAAGGATGTTCAAGGGGGGGTGAAGGTCCTGCAGAAGGTTGGGTGGGTTGGTCTCCGGGTCGGTTGTCGAAGCTGTTGTGGATGTCTGCGATTTTGTTGTGGAAGAAGGAAGCTAGGGAGTCGCAGAGGGATTGGGAGCGGGTGATGTCGTTGGAGTTGGCTGATGGGTTGGTAAATTCTTTGATGATGTTGAATAATTCCTTGCTGTTGTGGGCGTTGTTAACTAGTCGGTCTTTGAATGCGGCTTTCTTGGCAGTCCGGATTAGTTGGTGGTGTATGCGGGTGGCGTTTTTGAAGGCGTTCCTGGTGCTGGTGTTTGGGTCTTTTTTCCAGGCCTTCTCGAGGGAGCGACAGAGTTTCTTCGATTTCTGAAGATCATCGTTGAACCAGGAGGCGTTTTTGCTGCCTAGTTTGATTTGACGTTTTTTCAACGGTGCTAGGATGTCGGCGCTGTTGGATAGCCATTGGGTGAGGTTAATGGCTGCTTGGTCGGGGTTTGAGGAGTGGGCGGGGGGGTTTAGAAGAAGCGATGAGTAGATCTGGTCGATGAGGCCATTTTTTCGATCAGCCCTCTGAATCTATCTATTTTTTTTAAAATGCTGCCAACTCTGAGACCAAGCAGGGACAGAACTACTACAGGTCTAAAAGAACTATGGGAAACTCCGCTACCGCATGTGCAATTCAAGTGTGTCGTAAACAAGAGCATAAAAAGTCAATCGCACTTGGAAAATAAAGCGACCTTTTCACTAAGGCGACACGCATGGATGACTTTGTCCACATACAAATCGCCTGGGTTACAAGCATACTTTGGACTGGGGTACGGCAAGAAATCAAAAGAAGCCTTCTTAAAACATAGGCTAGGAATTCTACCCTGTATTCCGCATCTGCAACCATGGCTGAGAAGGGACTGGGGGACAAAATGCAGGCGGTGCGGGGCAGAGTGTGAAGACTTCGAACATCTACTATGCACCTGCCAAAGGCTGAAAGAGGAAAGAGTAGCCCTGTTAAAAACTGCCTCCAATGAACTAAAAAACCGCACACGCAGACAAGCGGTTCTTGCTTGTTTCGACCCAGGCCTTCCCCCATTAAATGGGAAGCTGGTAAAATTCCTGAAATGTCTGGAACTGAAACTAAAAAACCTGGAAGATGGCACTAAACCGGACTAGTTGAATATTGGCCAAGACACCACACTTGGACCTCACACGTGGACCAAATTGTTTTTATCAAAGTTCTCTTGTTTTAAAAATAATATATTTTTCTTATAATCTTTTATCCGAAGGTATGAGCTATAAATGTATTGTAATGGTTTTAATTAACCTAAAACAATAAATATTACTTACTTACAGGGATTTAGGAACATGGGGCAGTTATAGAAATATTGACTCCATTATTGTCGGAATTTATTATTTAACAGAAGCAGCTCATGCTGTACAGTAACCTGTGGTAGAGCTACACTACCAATCAGGTGGCAACCTACTTGTAGACTATGAGATGCAGAGACAATTAAATCTACAATTAAGATGGCGCTTCCCCGTGGTTGGAAGAAAAAGAGAAAATGATTTTTGCATCTAGCTCACACTGTACTTGCACCAGCTCCTGGTCGCTTACTCTCACAGTGAATATAGACTGCAACTCACACGGCCCCATTTCTCCATACCGACACCGCAAGACATGGCTGCCTGCCTCTCAAAGGAGACATTAGGCAATGCTCTTTAGGCTGTCAGTGCTCATCAGGAGATTACTTACTAAGTGTGAAGTCCTTCTAATGTCTCCTGCAGTCTAGATTCCCGCCAGAAGGTTCACCTGGTAGCCCATTATTCCTAATTCTTGGCTATCAACCTACATCCAGTTTGTGGTGGAAATGGGTCTGATATCCATGGGTGATCCCAGAAAGCTATAGATTTCTGAAAAGTAAACAACATTTTGAGTTCAGTAAGGAGTCATTTGTGCTCATCCCTCAAGAGTTTCCCAAAGAAACTAAAGGCCTTATTACGATGTAAGTCTTTTCAGGAGTGGAACTATCCTGCTAGTAGTCAGTGGCTGCAGTGCCAATAATAATGTGACCATCATCATGGTGGTCAGAAACATAGACTTTACCATTGCTGATTGTGCTGCAGCCTGGAAAATGGCTGCAGTACAAGCTGCAATGGCAAAGGGTATCTTTCTAAACATCTATGCATCGTGTGCCAGGCACCATGTGGTATTTGGGGGTACCACATGTGCCCTTCAGACCACACAGCAGAAGTCTAGGGTGACATGGGCCCTGCTAGGGGCCCCCAAAGTCTCTTTCAGACACCTTTCAATGTCAGAAAGGCCGATATGGAAATGCTGTCTGAAAGGGAAATCCTAATCCCTATGGCAGTAGCTCCACAAGCACTACCTACATTGTAGGAATTAGGCCTCCAACCAATGCCCCAATGGCATCATTGATCATAAAAGAGGAGGCGGTCAGTATATCCAACCACATCTCTCCGACCGCTGGCATTGTAATCCAGTGGTTGGACCAATGCCTTGGATGTCGGACAGATGGCTACGGGCAGCCTGTCGGTGGCGGTCTGTCCAACATCCTACTAACTTCATAAGTGTTAAAAAAAACAATAGTGAAAATAGGTAGGAAAAAATATCTTTTGTGACCATGTTTTCATCTGTTTCTTCTTGTCACAATGGCTGATCCCAAAAGCAATAAACCATTACGGCTGCTATATGCTTCTGGTTTTAGGGATATACAGGGTCTGGAGGTTGTAAAGGAGCCTGAGCCAAAAACTAAACTGCACATTACAATGTTTTTTTCTGGTGTTCCGAGAAATTCATTTGGTAAAATATATAGAGTGAAAAATGTGTACCAAGGAAACCTATGTGATTCTGACATAGAAACATTTAATAGAGTTTAGGAGCGGTGGGTATTTCTACATCTATGAGTTTGTGGGTACCCACATTAGCAGATGATTCATTGGACATTTTTCAAAATGTTTTTTTTCTTACACACTGGCTTACATTTGGAAGGCACAAATGCATATACATCTAATTGGTAGTAACAAATGTTCTACTGTTGTGTGTTCCCACATTTCTACTGATACAAATGGCACCTCAGTTGTGTGCATTGGCCTAGTGTCTATGACAGGAAAGGGCCCAAAACTCAGTGTGACCACATCACATATTTCCACTAAAACGTTTTTTTGTTTTGGAAAGTAGATAGCTGTGGATTGTGGGCGCTAGCTCAGCCAGCACCTAGAGAAACTTAGCAAACCTGCACATTTTTTAAAACTAGACACCCAGGGGGACCAAGGATGGAGTGATGAGAGTGATTCACACCAGCTTACCCAGAAGCCCTTACACACCTTAAACTTTGACTAAAAGCACACATTTTCCCCATATTTCTGTAAGCAACATATTTCTTACCACACAGCATTATTCCAAGTCTCCCAATAAAAATTGTACCTCACTTGTATGGGTAGGTTCAGTGCCCCAGACAGGAAAGGATCAAAAACACAACATGTACACATCACGCTTTTTCACTTAAAACTAACCCTAATTATGTACTGCGGGTAGCTATGGATTTTGAGCCCTACCTCATCCGGCACCTAGGAAAACATTACAAACCTGTGCAGTTTTTTTAAATATACACCAAGGAGAATCCAATGATGGGTGACTTGCATTACTCTTCCCATGTTTTTTTATGCAGAAGAGATTGAGAACCTCAAACTTTGACTAAAACACACATTTTCCTCTCATTTCTGTGGGGGAAACTTCTGGACTCTTTGGAGAGATGCACATTTCCGACCTCCTAGCAATCCACCAAGTCTCCCAATAAAAATGTTACCTAATTTATGTTGGTAGGCCTACTGTCCACCACAGAAAAGGATCCAAAATACAAAATATACACATCACATTTTTCCACTGAAAGGCAACCCTTTTTTTGCACTGTAGGCAGCTGAAGGTTTTGGGCCCCAGCTCTGATGACACCTCCATGGAGACAACAGTGTTAAGGGTAATTGTGGTATTTGGAGTCCCCACCAACGGAAATCTACCAAGCATACGCATTTTTTTAAAGTAAACTTCCAGGGGATTTCCAGATGGTATTCCTTGTATGGATCCTTTGAGGTTTTCCTACCCACAATACCCTGCAAACCTCAATGTACAATCACACATTCTCATTAAATTTCTGTGATAGAAAGCTCCGGAATTTGCAAAAATCCACATTTCAATAACTGTCAAAAAAAATTCTGACCGCCCTTTAATAGCTATGCCTTGTGTCTGTGTCAGGAATGGACTGGGCCTTAGAGGGTGTGTGAAAGGACTAGATCCTCAGTGACGTATATGTATTATGTAAGGAAACTGCTTCTTGTTCAATTGATTCAATTATTTTTTTGCCATTATTTTAATAAATATGTACATCTTATCAAATCATAACTTGACTTATGAGTTTCTAAATTTCTACTTTAGGGCAGTGACATATAAGAATTTATTTGCACTTCTACATATTATGCTTTGGTTTTGTAATGATTTTCAAAAAGTACCAAAATTAAATGAATCTAAATGTCTTTCTAGTCAAACTGCTTTAAATTATAACTAGCCCTAATAGTAGCTACCGTAAGAGATCATTAACGTTTGAAAATGCAATTTAGAAGAATAGTTTTCTAAGAGGAATTGGCAGATATATGGCATTCAAAAATAATGTAGAAAACAAGCTTTTTAAGTACTTCAGTCATCAGAAAATGCATCTTTAAACAATTCACATGCATATTTGTGCACAATACACCTGGACTCTTCTTAATAGCAGGTAAGTAGACATCTTACACAGTTCTGTGCAGTCCTGTGCCATAATTCAGCAATATGAACACAGGTCAATAAAGACAGAGGAGAGGAGGAAGATGAAGAAGAGCATGTAGGGAAAGTATTTACAGTTCCTTTGTGGTGGTTGCAACATGTTATTGAAATAGAGACACTCTAACAATAATTGAATAAAGATTTTTTCTTATTCAATTTCAACCATAACTGATGCATCTCAATCCATAACAAGTATAACTAGCAAGTGGTTGGGACATAGTATCTATGTCAGATAAAATGAACACCCCTGATTGTATCTGCTGCCAACAAAATTACACAATCACTGCTGTCTATGGATGAGCATGGACATGGGAAGTACATACCTGATGAGAAGATTTTGATTAAATTAGAATACATCTGAATAATTGAATCATCAATAAAGGCAGATTCTTCTACCAAATATCTCTCCTTCAATTTTTGTGCATCAAGAAATCTTTCATGGAGTTCCTTCAGGCTACTATTGGAGGCCATTTTCTCTGGTGTAGCTTCCTCCTGCCTTCATTCTGTGTTACTTGCACTCATGATATATAGCTCAAAATTTGACTTTTAAATGATCTTCAAACAGAGGGAAATATGTTTACATAGGCAAATTATTCAACTTCAATTTCACTGTTACCTTTGAGTCAATAGTCCTAGACTAAAGTCATTTTTAATCCTGTGGCTGCCTTTGAGTGTTTATTGTTTCCAATTGCAACACTTTCAACCACGACAAAACACCTTACACAGCAGAATTGTTCTACATTTCAGGAAAGGTATGACCATGGCATCAAATGTACGCCCTTGACAAATACATGCTCTTTGCCTGGTTGTAAGGGAATATTATGAACGCTATAATGGTTCAGGTTCCTAGTTTAAAGGAAAAACATTTATGACTTCAAATCATTCATTTAAAGAATCAAATAACACAGTGCCCTCAAAAGTGTTTTTTTTCAATAATGAAGATTTTAAATACACACTGTTACAAAAGGTGTTCACAGGCTTACACAAACAAATATCACTAACAAAGGACAAACTATGGTGTAAACACAAATATTAATGATGGCAAAAAAGGAAACATTATATACAACAACAGGTTTTGTGGGATCACAGAAACAGAATACAGACGTGGGTCTCGTGCTCACTACGCCACTGGAGTCAAGCTATCCTGGCTGATTTATTTTTATTTATTTATTTAATTTATATGGCGTATAATCACCCCGGGGTCTCTATCCGCTTTTCCAGGTATATACCAACCAAGTTCTACAGCTGATCGTCAATTTTACAGCACACCCCATGCTTGCTGAAAAAGCACTGTTTTTAATTTTTTTCGAAAAGGCAACAAGTTGGATTCTTTGCGCAGTTCAGTGGGTAAGTTATTCCAAACAGCTGGGAAGATGTTAGAAAAAGCACGACCACCCAGGGTGGATAATTTAAACCGCTGTTGAGCTATCAGAAAAGCATCTGAGGAGCGCAGCTGTCTGCCAGGTTTGTAAGGGGCCAGTCGGGCTTTGATGTAACTTGGCGCCTTTCCATACAGGACTTTATGCGTAATGCAGAGCCCTTTGAACAAAACCCTTTGTTTGACCGGTAGCCAGTGGAGATCACGCAATAGAGGGGAAGCATGTGTTCTCTGAGGTGTCTTGAAAATCAATCTGGTCGCATCATTCATGACAATTTGCAGACGGTTCAGCTGTTTTTGAGGGAGCCCTGCATAAAGTGAATTGCCATAATCCATCCTGGCTAGGATCATGGCAGAAACGGTGCGTCTTAGGGTGGCAAAAGACAAGAGTGAGGAAATTTTCCTAAGTTGTCGAAGGAGGCCTACACACGTGCCCACCACCCCAGAGACTTGCCTTTGCATGGACAGACTCCCATCCAGGGAGATGCCCAGGCTTTTCACTACTACTGCAAGTTCTGGAGGTGTTCCTAATTCTGCTGGCCAGAACAGATCATTCCAGGGGTTGCCAGTGATTGTAATTGGCAACACCTCTGTCTTGTCTGGGTTGATTTTCAACGAATTCAGAGACATCCAATTAGTAGTGTATCTTAGGATATTCTGCATTCTTGCGTGTGCATCCGAGCAATCCTTCATTTGGATGACAATTTGGGTATCGTCAGCATAGTTATAAATTTGGCAGTCCATCTGGTTAAGGACCGAGATCAGGGGTTGTAAATAAACATTAAATAAAAGAGGGGAAAGGGCAGAGCCTTGTGGTACACCACAGGTGATTGGCACTGTGGTAGAAGATAGATCTGCCAGTTGAACTCTCTGAGTTCTCCCTTGGAGAAAAGAGGAGAGCCAGACAAGTGCTGTGCCCTGGATGCCTAAGTCCCTCAACCGCAGCAGCAATTGGCTATGACAAACGGTGTCAAAAGCAGCGGAGAGGTCTAATAGCACCAGGGCCCCAGGAAGTTTCTTGTCAGCTCTGTTCCTTAACTCATCAAGGAACTTGTGGGACACCCCCGCGCCGCACGGCCACCAGCTGCTGCGTGTGCCACTCCGCTTTGCCCTCTGCCTCGCTGCCTGCCTCGTTGCCGGCTGACGCCGCTGCCGTCTGTTTTTGTTTTGTTTTGTCTCAAAGTATAACATTTGTGCTTGTTTTTCTGCCTCGTGGCCGGCTGACGCCGCTGCCGTCTGTTTTTGTTTTATTTTGTCTTAAATCTAACATTTGTGCTTGTTTTTCTCTCTGTAATTCTTCCCCTGCTAGCGTCTTGCTAAGCATTTGTGCCCGTTGTTGTGGTCACTTTTGGCCCGTTTTCACGTTCTCCTTCCTGTCTGCCCGCCTACCTCGCCGCCCTCCGCCTTCCCTCCCCGCTCCCCGCTTCCCGCCACCACCGCTGACCACGCCCCTTTCCCTTCTGCTCCCGCCTCCCAGCTGCCCCGCCCACCCGCGCACTTCACCTTAAATGGCGACCGTGCGAACGCGCAGCGGTCACGCGCAGCGGGCGCGCCGTTTGTGCGCCGAAGGCGCGCCAAAGGTAAGCCCGTCTGCGCCCGTCCGCGCCTGGACCGCGCCCAGTGCCAGGACCCCTGGCCCCCGAAGAGCCCGACCGTCCCGCCTGACGTACTCCGCCGCCACCCTCATCGCTCTCAACTCCGGCCGACTCCCGGAATGCCATCAAGCCACACCACGACGCACCCACGGACCCTTCAGCTGCCACGCCTGCAAGTTCACCTGCATCCGGACCTGCCTCGCACCAGCACCCGCCAAGTCGAACACCAGCAGCACCCACCTCAAGTGCATCCTGCTCAACACCCGCTCCGTCCACAGACACGCCATCGAACTCTGGAACCTCCTAGACGCCACAGCCCCTGACGTTGCCTTCCTCACGGAGACCTGGATGAACGCCTCTTCAGCTCCCGACATCGCCATCGCTATCCCAGAGGGCTACAAGATCGTCCGGAGGGACCGCAACACCAACCAGATGGGAGGAGGCATCGCCATCATCCACAGGAACACCATCCGTCTCACGACCAGCACCGACAACACCCTGCCCACCGCCGAACATCTGCATTTCCAGATTCACACCGACCCGAAGACCACCCTCAGAGGCACCCTGATCTACCGACCTCCGGGACCACGCACCCAATTCAGCGAGGACATCGCCGACTTCGTCAGCCCGCACGCCCTCCCCTCCGCTGACTACATCCTCCTGGGGGACCTCAACTTCCACCTGGAGAACAACAACGACCGCAACACCAGCACCCTGCTCGACAACCTCGCCAATCTTGGACTCAAGCAACTGGTGTCCACCCCCACCCACCTCGCCGGACACACACTCGACGCAGTCTTCACCTCCAGCACAGACATCGACTTCAGCCACGCCACAGAGCTTCAATGGACGGACCACAGCTGCGTCCACTTCACCTTCAAGAAAACGACGACCCACCACCACCAGCATCAGGCCGCCCGCAGAAGCTGGAACAAGATCACAGCAGACCAGCTCGCCGCTTCCCTGAGCCAGCACCCTCCTGCCAGCTCAGCGAACCCCAGCCAGGCCGCCGACAACCTCACAAGGTGGATCAGCAACTGCGCAGACGAACTCGCCCCGCTGAGATCCCCGCCCAACAGATCCAGCAGCAAGAAAGCCCCGTGGTTCACCGACGAACTCAAGAGCTCCAAGAAGAACTGCCGAGCCCTCGAGAAAGTCTGGAGAAGGGATCCTACACCAGACAACAGGACCACCTTCAAGCTGGCCACCCGGAAGCACCACCAGCTGATCCGCGCCGCCAAGAAAACTGCTTTCAAGGACCGGCTGGACAACAACGCACACAACTGCAAGGAACTCTTCAACATCGTGAAAGAGCTCTCCAACCCCAGCGCAGGAAACAATGACATCACCCCATCGCAAGACCTCTGCAACTCCCTCGCTTCATACTTCCACAACAAGATCGCGGACATACACAACAGCTTCAACAACCAACCAACGAACACCAAGACCGAACACCCACCCCCCACCACCACCCTCCACGCCTGGACCCCGGTCAGCACCGAAGACACCATCCGCACGATGAACTCCATCCACTCCTGATCACCGACCGACCCCTGCCCTCACCACATCTTCAACAAGGCCGACGCTATCATCGCACCCCACCTGAGAGACATCATCAACACATCCTTCAACACCGCCACCTTCCCTGAGAGCTGGAAGCACGCCGAACTCAGCGCTCTTCTCAAGAAACCCACAGCGGACCCCACCGAACTCAAGAACTACCGCCCCATCTCGCTCCTCCCGTTTCCTGCCAAAGTCATCGAGAAGACCGTCAACAAGCAGATGGCCGCCTTCCTCGAGACGAATGGATCCCTCGACCCCTCACAGTCCGGCTTCCGAGCCAATCACAGCACCGAGACCGCCCTCATCGCCGCCACCGATGACATCCGAGCCCTGATGGACAACGGAGAAACAGCGGCCCTCATCCTCCTAGACCTCTCCGCGGCTTTCGACACTGTCTGCCACCGCACCCTTGTACAGCGCCTCAGCAATATCGGAATCCAGGACAAGGCACTGGAATGGATCATCTCCTTCCTCGACGGAAGAACACAGAGAGTCCGTCTATCACCGTACAAGTCAGAGGCCACCGAAGTCATCTGCGGCGTCCCTCAAGGATCCTCGCTGAGCCCCACCCTCTTCAACGTCTACATGAGCCCCCTCGCGGCCATCGCACGCCAGCACAACCTCAACATAATCTCCTACGCCGACGACACCCAGCTGATCCTTTCCCTGACCAACGACCCCGCCGCCGCCAGAGCCAACCTGCACGAAGGGATGAAAGAGGTAGCCGAGTGGATGACGACCAGCCGCCTGAAATTGAACTCGGACAAGACGGAGGTCCTCATCCTGGGCTCCTCACCCTCCGCCTGGGACGACTCCTGGTGGCCTCCCGCCCTGGGCACCGCACCCAAACCGACAGACCATGCACGCAACCTGGGCTTCATCCTGGACTCCTCCCTCTCCATGACCAGGCAAGTCAACAACGTCTCATCGGCATGCTTCAACATCCTCCGCATGCTACGGAAGATCTTCTGGTGGATCCCCACCGAGACCAGGAAGACCGTCACCCAGGCCCTCGTCACCAGCCGACTGGACTACGGCAACGCCCTCTACGCCGGTACCACCGCCAAGCTCCAAAAGAGACTCCAGCGGATCCAGAACGCCTCAGCCAGACTCATCCTCGACATCCCACGAACCAGCCACATCTCCGGACATCTGAGAGACCTCCACTGGCTCCCCGTCAACAAAAGAATCACCTTCCGCCTCCTCACCCACGCACACAAAGCCCTACACGACCAAGGCCCGAGCTACCTCAACAGCCGAGTCAACTTCTACGCTCCCAAACGCCTCCTCCGATCAGCCAACCACGCCCTCGCCGACGTCCCCCGCATCCGAAAAGCGACTACAGGAGGAAGGTCCTTCTCCTACCTGGCCGCCAAGACCTGGAACTCCCTCCCGACCGACCTGCGCCTGACCCAAGACCACCTCTCCTTCAGGAAGAAGCTGAAGACCTGGCTGTTCGAGCAGTAGCGGCACCCCCCCCCCCCCCAGCACCTTGAGACCCCACGGGTATGTAGCGCGCTCTATAAATGTCTATGATTGATTGATTGATTGAAGGATGGATAGCATCACTAGCTCCGTGCTGTGGTGTGCACGGAACCCAGCCTGGTTTTGCTCGAGTAGGCCGTTTTTCTCCAGATGGTCAGCGAGATACATAAGGACGTGCTGCTCCAGGACTTTGGCCAAGAATGGTAACTGAGAAATCGGCCTAAAGCTCTTTAAGTTCTTTACGTCTGCCCCCCGTTTTTTTCAGCAGGGGGATCAGCCGTGCCTCCTTAAAGGAGGAAGGGACCAGTCCTATTTGTAGGGAATTGTTGAGGAGAGTCAAAACATCTTCCTCGATACCTGGCATGGCTAATTTAAAGACCTCCGGGGGACAAGGGTCGGCCCGAGAGCCAGATTTAACCCACCCCACAAGATTTGCCAATCTGTCCTTTGTAATCAAGGGCAGGGTGACCAAGGGTTTCTGATGAAGGCTGATATCCAGAAACCGGTCCTAGGATGCTTGAATCCAGGCCAGGGAAGACATGGCTTGGTAGTTCGGTCTGGACTGTTCCCATAAGGCACAGGGTGAAGACTGATTTGCATATCTGAACTGGGGTGGCTTGGTGAGAAAAGTAACGATGGATTAAACCCAGATCTGTGACTGGGGTTGAATGTTTTGTCATTGTGCAACATTCCGTCCATCATCTTGTGTATTTTGCTCTTCACCCTATGTGGGAAGGGTATGCCCAGACGTGGGTCCCCTGCTCACTACGCCACTGGAGTCAAGCTATCCTGGCTGATGAAGGCTGATAGCCAGAAATTGGTCCTAGGATGCTTCATTCCGGTCCAGGGAAGACATGGCTTGGTAGTTCGGTCTGGACTGTTCCCATGAGGCACAGGGTCAAGACTGATTTGCATATGGCCATGTCTGAACTGGGGAGGCTTGGTAAGCAAAATAACGATGGATTAAACCCAGATCCATGACTGGGGGTGAATGTTTTGTCATTGTGCAACATTACGTTCATCATTTTGTGTGTTTTGCTGTTCACCCTATGTAGGAAGGTTATGCCCAGACGTGGGTCCCGTGCTCACTATGCCACTGGAGTCAAGCTATCCTGGCTGATGAAGGCTGATAGCCAGAAACCTGTCCTAGGATGCTTGATTCCGGTCCAGGAAAGACATGGCTTTGTAGTTCAGTCTGGACTGTTCCCATGAGGCACAGGGTCAAGACTGATTTGCATATGGCAATGTCTGAACAGGGGTTGCTTGGTGAGCAAAATAACGATGGATTAAACTCAGATCTGTGGCTGGGGGTGAATGTTTTGCCATTGTGCCACATTCCGTCCATCATCTTGTGTGTTTTCCTTTATTTTTTGCCAAAGAAGACGTTGACGATGTTTATTGATTTCACAGATATTCATTAGGAAAAAACATATTGAGAACAGCCATCAATTGATCTGGCTGAAAAAAGGAATTTGTTTCTTAAGTGAGGGTACCCAAAAAACAATATTTTGCTTATGATCAAAACATAAAATATGATTCCTGTTAGTCTTACTCAAAAAGCAGAATCCAGGAGTAAAGGAGAGCTTGTACCTTAGTGCAACACAACTCATTGACCTTTTATGATTGAATCTCTGTGTCTGATCCAATGATTACTGTTGTACTTGTTGCCACCACCAACCATTCACAGAGGGTTGGCTTACAATCACCCCACACGCATTCACCACAAACGTCATTGGACAAGTGACCCTGTTAATAAAAAAGAGTTGAGCGCACATGCCCGTACCCAGTTCCACTATCAATCTGTGTCTGTGTGTTCATTATGTATGCAACATGCTGCCCCTAGGCCCTAACACATTACATAGTGCTCTTAATAGCGTATGCAACCATCTTACCTTTGACATTGTACAAGTACGTACGTAGAGACTGCATCATTAGAGTACTGCAAGGAGAGTGTATACTAGTTCAAGTTCAAGTTCAGGAATTTATATCGCGCACTACTCACCCAGAGGGTCTCAAGGCGCTTGGGGAGGGGTTTCATTATTTATCGAATAACCAGGTTTTAAGTTCTTTTCTGAAGGAGATGTGGTTCTGTGTAAGGCAGAGGTGAGTGGGGAGTGAGTTTCAGGTCTTGGCCGCCAAGTAGGAGAAGGATCTACCTCCCATGGTGGATCTTTGGATACGCGGAACTGCGGCGAGGCCTTGATTGGAGGATCTTAGTTGGCGGGTGGGTGTGTAGAAGGATAGTCGAGTGATGAGGCATTTGGGCCCTAGTTTGTAGAGGGCCTTGTGTGCATGGGTGAGGAGACGGAATGTTATTCTCTTGTTGACGGGAAGCCAGTGGAGGTCTTTCAGGTGGCCGGTAATGTGATCTTGGCGAGGGATGTCCAAAATGAGTCTCGCTGATGGTTGGAGTTTTTTCTGTAATTTGGCTGTAATTCCGGCATAGAGGGTGTTTCCGTAGTCTAGTCGACTTGTAACCAGTGCGTGGGTGACAGTCTTTCTCGGCGGGGATCCAGTGGAAGATTTCTTTGAGCATACGAAGTACGTTGAAGCAGGAGGATGAGACGGTGTTGACTTGTTTGGTCATCGAGAGTGAGTCTAGGATGAAGCCAAGGTTACGTGCATGGTCTGTGGGTATGGGTGCTGAGCCCAGATCCGAAGGCCACCATGAGTCGTCCCAGGCAGAGGGGGATGATCCTAGGATGAGCACTTCCGTTTTGTCTGAGTTAAGTTTTAGGTGGCTGTTTTTCATCCATACAGCTACTTCTTTCATGCCTTCGTGAAGATTGGTTTTGGCTGTGTTGGGGTCTTTGGTGAGGGAAAGGATCAGCTGGGTGTTGTCAGCTTAGGAGATGATGTTAAGGTTGTGTTGACGCGCGATGGGAGCGAGTGGACTCAGGTAAACGTTGAAGAGGGTGGGACTGAGTGATAATCCTTGTGGTACACCGCAGATGACTTCCGTGGCCTCTGATTTTAATGGGGGAAGTTGGACTCTCTGAGTTCGCCCAGCTAGGAATGAGATGATCCAGTCCAAGGCTTTTCCTTTTATGCCGATGTTGCTGAGGCGTTGTGTGAGGGTGCTGTGACAGACAGTGTCGAAGGCGGCAGAGAGGTCGAGTAGAATGAGGGCCACTGTTTCTCCGTTGTCCAGTAGTGTTCGGAGGTCATCTGTTGCTGCAATGAGGGCGGTTTCGGTGCTGTGTTTGGCTCAGAAACCGGACAGTGAGGGATCGAGGGAGTTGTTGGATTCGAGGAAGGCGGCTAGTTGTCTATTGACGGCTTTCTCGATGACTTTGGCCGGGAATGGGAGGAGGGATATGGGACGGTAGTTTTTAAGTTCAGAGGGGTCTGCTGTGGGTTTCTTCAGGTGGGCGCTGACTTCAGCATGTTTCCAGCTTTCAGGGAAGGTAGCAGAGTTGAAGGACCAGTTGATGACATCACAAGATGGGGTGCGATGATGGAGTCTGCTTTGTTGAAGATGTGGTGGGGACAGGGGTCAGTTGGCGAGCCGGAGTGGATGGAATTCATTAGGCAGATAGGGCCCGATGTAGGTGGCCAATACCGGTCGGAAACGGCCGAATTTGGCCGTTTCCGACCGGTATTTGGCCTTTTGAGATGTAGGGGACTTTTTTTCTCCGATTCGGTATTTTACTGATTCGGTAAAATTACCGAATCGGAAAAATACTGAATCGGTAAGTTTACCGATTTAAAAAAATCGGGATGTAGGTGGGACTACTTTCAGTTCCACAGGCCCTTCAGATTCGGTATTTTAACACCCAATCCAATTGGGTGTTAAAATACCGAATCCAGGTGTGCATGCACATGTGTGCATGCACACCTATGCCATGTGACAGACAGACATGCCCTTAGGGCATGTCTGTGTGCCACATGGCACACAAGCCAGTATTGGGGGTGCTAGAGGGTGTCAAAGTGACACCCCCTGCACCCTCGCAGAAATCGGTAATTACCGAATCGGTAAATACCGATTCGGTAATGCACATTGATTCCTATGGGCTTCAAGGCCCATAGGAATCAATGGGGGATACCGATTCGGTATTTACAGAATCGGTAAATACCGAATCTTACAGATTCGGTATTTACCGATTCTGAAATACCCACATCTCCCCCCCTCCAATTTACCACTTCATAAATACCGAATCGGTATGATTCGGTATTTAAGAAGTGGTAAATTGGAGTTTACCTACATCGGGCCCATAGTGTCTTCAGTGGTGATTGGGTTCCAGGCGCTGAGGTTGTTAGAGGGCGGTTTAGGTTCTGAGGTGGGTGGAGAGGATTGTTTGTTGGAACTGTTTTCGAAGCTGTTATGTATGTCGGCAATTTTGTTGTAGAAGAAGGAGGATAACGAGTCACAGAGGTCTTGGGAGGGAGTGATGTCGTTTGAGGCTGCAGTGGGGTTGGTGAATTCTTTGACGATGTTGAATAGTTCCTTGCTGTTATGGGCGTTGTTGTCGGGTCGGTTCTTGAATGCTGATTTCTTGGTGGATCGAATCAGCTGGTGGTGTTTGCGGGTGGCTGCCTTGAAGGTGGTCATGTTGTCGGTGGTTGGGTTTTTTCTCCATGTTTTCTTGAGAGTACGGCATAGCTTCTTGAATTTTTTAAGGTCATCGTTGAACCAGGGGGCCTTTTTGCTGTCTTGTTTGGTGTGATGGTTTTTCAAGGGTGCTAATTCGTCAGCGCTGTGAGTGATCAATTGTTTGAATTTGATGGCAGCTAGGTTTGGGTCCGATGAGAGGGCGGGTGGGTTTTGGTTGAGCAATGTGAGGAGTTGGTTGGTGGTGATTTTGTTCCATTTTCTTCGGGGAATAGGTTCTGGGGGTTGTGGGTCGAGGTGGATTTGTAGCTGAAGTGAACACAACTGTGGTCCGTCCAATGGAGAACTGTGGTGCGATAGAAGGAGATGTATTTGCTCTAGGTGAAGATTGGGTCGAGCGTATGTCCGGCTAAATGGGTGGGGGGGTCAACAAGTTGTTTGAGGCCGAGATTGGCCAGGTTGTCAAGAAGGGTGGTGGTGTTGCTGTTGTTTTTCATTTCCAGGTGGAAGTTGAGGTCTCCTAGTAGAATGTAGTTCTCGGAGGCGAGGGCATGTGGACTGATGAAGTCAGTGATGTCTTCGCTGAATTGTTTACGGGTTCCTGGAGGCCTGTAGATGAGGGTGCCTCTCAGTGTGGTCCTAGGGTCGGTGTGGATCTGGAAGTAGAGGTGTTCGGCGGTTGTAAGGTTATCGTCAGAGCTGGTCGTGATTTTGATGGTGTTCTTATGGACGATGGCGATTCCTCCTCCTGTTTGGACGGTGCGGTCTTTTCGGATGATCTTGTAATTGTCTGGGATGGCTATGGCGATGTCAGGTGTTGATGATGCGTTTATCCATGTTTCAGTAAGGAAGGCGACGTCCGGTGATGTAGTGTCGAGTAGATCCCAGAGTTCGGAATTTATACTGAATTTATAAGTGATTGAGGATCGTCGGAGTGTTGTATAAGTACATATGTTGATGCAGGCTAACTCCGACAATGACATTGTCTCTGATTGGCTGCCCTCCATGTGCCAAGAACTGAAACTTCAACTTTCCATGGCCCTGTATTGCTACAGCTGCAACACTCCACTGAATGTGCAATAAGCATTCATATTTACACAGATATCTCATGTCCACCATCTTTCTTGTGTGGAACTAAGGATGAATATAGGGTCAGTAATTCCCCGTACCTTCCATGTTTGCCATATTGTGGGACTTGGCTCACAGAGTGACACTTTGACTTTTGCAGCCCAGGTGAGGGTAGCAATCTATTACGGGAAACTACAGCTAGTGTTTTCAGATTGTTGAAGCTTTATATAGCCCAAAGCCAACTAAAAAGTAGCCCAAACAAGCCCAATATTGCTACTGTCTTGAGCCTGTCATCTCCATGAAGAGGCTGGCCTAGACCTCCAATCAGTTGGTTTCGTCTCCTGCTTACTCCATAGCTGCTTGGGTCCTCGGCGATTCATCAAGCACTGAAGGCTGTAAACATGCAGCCTCGCCTTCGCCACCGTCCCACGGATTCGCAGAACGACCATCGGGGGAAGATCTTTCTCCTACCTGGCGGCCAAGACGTGGAAATCCCTCCCCACCCACCTACGGCTGACCCAGGACCATCTCACCTTCAGGAAGCAGCTCAAGACGTGGCTGTTTGAGCAGTAGCAACACCACCCCCCAGCGCCTTGAGACCCTCACGGATTCTTGATTCACGCTTGGGGAGACGCATCACTCCTCCCACCCTCACCTGGAATCACTTGCTGAGGGGGTTTAATGACTTCTCACGGGAGGCGCATCGCTGGGCAGGAGAGAGCGCCCATTGCTCCAAGGTTGCTGCGGGGGCCGCGCACGGACTGCCGCCCGTCCCACCCTTACCTGGAATCACTTGCTGGGGGGTTTAAAGACTTCTGGCATCTCCCGCGCCCCGGGAGACGCATCGCTGGGCAGGAGAGAGCGCCCAATGCTCTAAGGTGGCTGCGGGGGCTGCGCACGGACTGCCGCCCCTCCCACCCTCACCTGGAATCACTTCCTGGGGGGTTTAAAGACTTCTTGCATCTCCCACTCCGTGGGAGACGCATCACTGGGCAGGAGGGAGCGCCCATTGCTCCAAGGTTGCTGCGGGGGCCACGCATGGACTGCCGCCCCTCCCACTCTAACCTGGAATCACTCGCTGGGAGCCCTACCCAGAGAACAAAACGTAAAGGTATTAAACTCAAGGGGAAACCAGCGAAATACCAAAAAATAAACTTAAGCCCCCCTTTTTGTTACTGCCACCACCACCCCCGAGACACCCAAAGAATGTCCGAGGGGAAGCAGCTAGGTAATCCCACGCAGCATTGCTGATTAGGAACATTGTTTCCACCGAGGCGACACCGCCCCTCTCAGAGACCATGAAGTGCTATTGAGCACCTATAAATGTTCTTCAGTGAACAAAACATATGTCCGAAAGTCATCGCGTTCTCCAGTGAACAATGCATACGTCCGAAAGTCATTGCGTTCTCCAGTGAACAATGCATACGTCCGAAAGTCATCGCATATGTATTTTGAACCACGCATGTGTTTTACTTAAGCAACGTGCATCATTGTAAATACTTTTTTTCACTAATGAATCCTTAACCTTAATTTAGGTTTCCAGGAGTGGCATGTACAGGGCTGGTCCCTGTATGGTACTGACAAAATGCTAGGGGTAGCGTGAAACATTTTGACCATATACTGAACCTACCTACAAAGTTGGTCGGCTTACAGTATAACCCCATTTTTAATCATACCAGTCTAGGAGCAAAATAAAACATTGAGGCCCACTAGCACTGTATTTTTAATTCACACACTCACCCACTCCACCTCACTACACTTTGTGCACCACACATAGTCCTTCACAACTATAGTGCTCCTATGTAGTTCGCAAGTGGTAGCACGCCCCTTTTCGTAGAGAACTGGGATGGCCCCAATGATGAAGCATGTCACCGTGAGGAAACTCCAGTGAGTGAGGGGACTAAAAGAAAGACATTTTTTCTTTCTTTTTTGGCTACACTTAAATATTATTTTAAAGTCAGCCACCACACGAGACAGGTCCCCGAACCCAGATTCTGGGTTCATTTCTTCACATGACTCTTTTGGGAGGACGACCAGTTCTTCAGTGCCTCCTTTTCCCTCTGGTTATACAAATACTGGAAACCCCCATATCCCTTTTACCATCTATTTTGTTGGCCCACTTTGAAGAATTGGTAAAAACCCTATCATCCCCGCTTATTGAAACGATAGAGAGAATTGGGGAAAAGCTCTCAACAATAGATGAAAATACCAAGCCAACCAAGTCAAACAACCAATTCCAGAGAATAGTTGCCTCAAAAATGTCTGACACCACTGTGCACAGAAAAATTGCCCAGAACAAGCCACCAGATCCTGTACTATCAATTTCTAAAAACAGGGAGGTAGTCAAAGAACCGACAATGGCCCTTAGCTCTGTCCGCAGAGTTGGGTGGTCGAAAGTAGGCAAATGTTCTGAGGGGCAAGCTGCGAGTAATAAATGCATAAGCTTACCACCAGAGGCAGCACCCTACGTGTGTGTCCTCTAGGGAGTCCCTGAGCTCACCACCGGAAAAATTGAAGGTCACCAGGACCTTAAAAACAAAGTCCAGTTTTGGTTGACAAAGAACAGACCGCTTCCATCCAATATTAACGGGACAATCCTAAATGTGAGAAGGGTGGGGTGGATAGGCTCCCGTCCCAAGAAACACAGTGGGAGACCTGGTCATTGTAAACTTCTGGGATAGCCATGTCGACCCTTATCTGCGAAGCTGGGAGCCACAAAGAGGAGATGGGCCTATAACAACACTTGAATTGTGCGATTTTTACCCTAGAACTGCGTATTCGCCAATCACAAGGTGGAGTGTAGAGGGATGCCACCAGGGGGGTAGGAGGGGCCCTGTATCAATTAGCTACCAGCAGTTACCCTCCTATAATTACCAGAACCTACTTCCTGGCTCAGATATGTTACCCTGATAGGACAAGGATATCGCTCCTACCAATTCTGTATTGTCTGATTGTAAGGAAAACTGAAGTACTTTTATTTAAATGTTATTGTTATTCTAATGTTAATGATTTTCTGTACTTTGTTTGCTTTTACGGTTAATAATTTTAACCCAATAAAGTACCTTTGATTGATTGCTACTTTTGGGAAGGAGGGGCAGGGAAAGCATCAAGCAGGCAGTGAATGTATTGTTGTTGCAGCAGTATGCCAAGTAAATATTTGTCTAATAAGGCGCTTTAACATACTACTTTGCTGGAGCATTGTATATATATTTATAATCTGGCAACTAGCACAAACCAAAATTTTACCACACAACCAAAAAAATATAGCCCAATTGAGTGTGATCTAGCCCAGTCTGGCAACACTGATGCTACAGCCACTCCCTCACGGCTGCTATACACACACACCATACCCATCCAGCACAGGCATCACAGGACACGTGACTCTGCTAATATAAAAGACTAGGCGCCAGTGCTCTAAACCATTTTAGAGTTTATGTGGCCTCACTTCTTACTGAGTTAGTAGCACCACAAGCGCTGAGCGGGTGTACAACCTGCGATGATGATAGGTGCACTAGTATGTCCTCTGTCCTGGCAAGACTCAGTAGCAAATGTGAGACCTATCGCCTTGCATAAACGAGCTGCATGATGTGGAGGGTGCCATGACTGCAAAAAGGTGAGCAGTGAGGCCTTGGTGTGCAGCATCAGGCTGATAACTCTGAGTGGCAGGAGTGGATAGGATGCAGCAGCGTAGGGTGTGCAGAGCCTAAACAGAGAATTATGCATGTGCAGTTGTATATGGTCTGCAATTATTAATTCTATACAATCTTTCAGATAACTAACCTTGACGGTGCAATATGTCCCGGCACGTGGTTGGAGACACACTGGTGACACAAAGGTGAGCTGAGAAGATTGTCTCCAGTATCAACATTCCCTCTCCATCTCTTCTTTTCTCTGTCTCACAGTTTCTCTTTTTCTCTGTCTCTTACTCTCTCTCTCTCATTCGGTCTTTCTCTCACTTCCTCTCTCTCACACTGTTTATCTCTCTTTTATTCTCTCTCACACTGTTTCCTTCTCTCTTCCTTGTATCTCACTCTTTCTTTCTTTTTTAATCTTTCTCTCTTCATCTCTCACTCTTTCTTTCTCTCTTCCTCTCTCTAACTCCTTCTCCCTCTCTCTTCCTCTTTCTTTCTTCCTCTTTCTCTCTTCCTCTCTCTTCCTCTCTCTTCTCTCTCACACTGTTTCTCTCTTCCTCTCTCTCACTCTTTCTCTCTCTCTTTCTCTCTCTCTTCCTCTCTCTCTCTCTCTCTCTTCTCTCTCACACTGTTTCTCTCTTCCTCTCTTCCTTGAATCTCTCTCTTTCTCTCTCTCACTCATTCTCTCTCTCTCAGTCTTCCACTTTATTTCTGTATTCCTCTCTCTTTCTCTTTCGCTCTATCTCTTCCTCTATCTCACTCTTTCCCTCTCTTCCCGTTTCTCACACTGTTTCTCTCTTTCTATCTTCCTTGTATCTTAATCTTCCTCTCTTTTTCTCTCCTTTGCTGAACGCATAACGCACCTATTTTCCTTTTTATCTTGCAGGCTGTGATTCACATATTGTCGAGGGATGACACGCCATGGCTGTACATAGTTTTATTTGTTGCTGTTTTCTTTTAATAAAATATTTTACACACATAGTTTTATTTGCAGTTGTTTTATTTTAATAAAATGTTTTATATGTTAATCCATACATGACTAAGGGCCAGATGTATCAAGGCTTTTGCGACTCGCAAAGGCTGAAAATCGCAGAATGTCTGCCTTTGCGACTCGCAAACGGCCGTTTTGCGATATTTCACATGTATGAAATAATCGCAATTTATTTAATCGCAATTATTTGCGATTCCTTCTTTTGCATAGCATTTAAGGAATCGCAAATTTTGCGATTCCTTAAATGATATGTATGACACATTTTTGGTGTGCGAATTTGTGTAAAAAAATCGCATTTTACCATCAACTTGTAGTTGGTGGTAAATTGCAATTTTTTTCAAAAATGCCCTAATTGGCATTTGTAAGGGTGGCATGTGACACTCATACATGCCCATAAGGCATGTATGTGTGCCACATGCACACACATGTAGATTTGAGGGGTGCAGCAGGGTGTCTTTGAGACACCCCTGCACCCTTGAAATAATTCTCAAATTGCGATTAGCAAATTGCGAATTCGCAATTTGAGAATTACTGCACAATCATTCCTATGGGCCTCCTGGCCCATAGAAATGAATGGGAAAATTATTCCTTAATTGCGATTAGCAATTTGCTAATCGCAATTAAGGAAGTTTAAGGAATCGCTAAAAAATAGCGAAATTCAACATACATACCATTTTGCACTTCTCAAATAGCGATTCCTTAACAATCGCTATTAGAGAAGTGCAAAATGGTTTCTTGATACATCTGCCCCTAAGATTCTTATTTGTCCAAACTCACAAGCATATTTTGTATTAAAACTGCAACACCAGCTGATTTGTTAGTCTCCACATTTAAAAACATTCCAGTCACGTTTGTTTGTGGGGGTTAGCGGGGATGGCGGACAAAGAGCTGCTGCTGGGGGATGTTGGAGTAGTGTTGGGTGTCCAACCTGCATCATTGTTGCCTCCATTGCATTTCTTCTCAGAGACCTGCAAACCGGTGGGCCCGAGAAGTTGCACAGGAAGAGCTGCGAGCCCACCAGTCGTTCGCAGAGGGAGACTTGCGGGCCCAAGAATGCTGGTGATTTGGGAAGAGGGTACGTTACCTGCTAATGTGAGGAGAGGCAGTGTGAAAGGGGTATCTCTCACAGACAGAGCTCCGGTATGTTTTCAGAAATGCCTCGGACAGATGACAGCTGACAGACTGAATCACAAAATGGCATTTCAATGCTCATGTAGTGAGACTATGAACAGTTCGTACCCAGGCTCGCAGAGGGACAACTGTGGCCCGTCCGCTCAACTCACAGAGGCAGAACTACGAGCTGTTTGCTCCCAAAGGAATAGCAGCATAGTAGCTCACAGAGGTACAGGCACAGCAGCATACGAGCTTGCAAAGTAGACAGCTGCAAGCCGACGGACTGGCTTTTAAAGGCATACCTCCGAAGTTGTGATGTTGGGTACAGGGAGCGTAAAAGGGTTATTTTCCTACTAGTGTCCAGGAGTGGAAGTCGTGCTGCCTGGCGCTCACCTGTTTCTCCTTTGGTGTTACTAAATCTTAAATCTTCACTGCATCCAAATCATCGTTACGCAGATCTCCGCTATATTAAATTGCCCCCGGAACCTTTCTTTCATATTTTCACTCGATGAGAGGCACAAGATGGCTGCTAATACTTCCTGGTGTCAAGTATTAGCAATCAATCAGAGGACACTTCCTGCTTTGACGACTTAGCAGCCAATCAGAGGCAAGCTCGTGCTCGGAAGTAAGGCACCGACCAGATACATATATATATATTTTGCCTTTAATATCTCAAAAACTACTGAAAAGATTAACATCATTTTACCAAAACCGTGCATTTTGGACCAAGACCTTTCTCCCTGCCAAATTTGGCATAATTCTGTTCCGCAGTGTTACCTGTAGCCTTGTCTAAATTTTCCTATGGAAAATCCATTGAGAAAACACGTTTCATATCCCCCTTTTTTCTCAGCTCTCCCTTGACCAATCACCCCTAAACCCCCTATCAAGCCCAGAGACTGCGGGGACCCTAGCAGTGACCCACAGCCGCAGCAAGCCCCCGCTATAATTTTTTAAGAAATGTCCTCGGGACCTACCCACTCCGGGGTCTCATTAAAATAAAACACGGGAACCCATGACCCTTTATTTCTTATTTTTTCTAACATTTTTGGGGGCCCTGGGGGTCTTCTGGCCTAGGGGTCAGGGTATTTCTACTCTGCCCCTTCTCTTGTTTCTCTGTTTTCTATCGACTCCCTTCTACCGAGCCACAAGATGGCTGCCAACACTTCCTGGTTTGGAGTGTTGGCAGCGAATCACAGTGAAGCTCATGCTTGGGACTTACGCTCCGCCCTGATATCGAAACTGTTAGTTTTCTAATTTCTTAGCAACTACGGAACAGATTTACACCATTTAAAAAAAAGTTTGCTTTCTGACCCATTCACTACCTTTGTGCCACATTTGGGCTAATTGCGTTCAATAGTTTCACCTGTAGCCTTGCACAAAGTTTCCTATGAGAAATTGATTTTTTTACTCTTATTTTTGAATTTCTTAAAAACTACTGAACGGATTTACATCATTTAAAATGAAGGTCACTTTCTGGAACAAGCTCTACCTTTCTGCCAAATTTGGGGTAATTTTGTTCAGCAGTTTGCCCTGTAGCTCGTTGCAAAATTTCCAACGGAAATTAACATGGGGAAAACACGTTTGGGACCCCCCAATTTCCTCAGCCCCCGTTTGACAAATCACCCCCCAAACTTTCAGGATAGGATATGACCTACTAAGTGCAACTTTTTGGAAAATGTCACAAAGATTTGTTAAACAACGCCAAAGTTATAAGCAAATCAAAAAATGCTTTCTTATGGAAACAAGTTTTAACTATAACTATCTACTGGCGACCACCAGTAGGTAATATTTATTGAAAAAAACATAGGTTTCAGGGTTTCAGGAACATTATAGTTATGCTATGTTATGTTACTGGGCACTCGTAAAGTGTCTATGCCAGCAGCAGGCGCTGAACCCATTGATTGACCCTACATATTGTCAGTGAAAGGTGATAGACAGGGGTGATGTGTTCTTCATCCGAGAAGTATATTTAACCATCTCAGGTAAGATTTGTTCACAGTTACTAGCAGCCACCTCTCTCTGGCTCCAAACACACTAGGTATACAGTGCCGGATCTCAGAGCACAGGTGTTTTACATATATTTATTTTTCAATTGGAGGTTATGGAGAGTGGAGAGAGTGAGGTTGAGACACAAATCTAAACAATCGGGTGAAAATGTTGGTAGGGAAAATCACAGACTAGGTTTATACATATGTGGATGTTTCAAATTTTTGCTGGTTCACATGCACATCATTTTGACAGCTTAGAGTTCAACCGACCACTGCGCATTGGAAAACATGTGCCAATTAACAGACAGGATCAAGTGCTATGACAGAAATGCAATCCATCACTAAAAGACGAACATTATACATTAATACATACATGCAGAGAAGCTTTAAGGGCTAAAACACGATAGGAGCGTGCTCGTCGCTCTAACACCATCCAACAACTACCTGAAAGGGGTGAAAATAATATAAGTGAAACTCACAGTGAAAGTGTTTTTAGAGGGCACAGAACCACTGGCTCTGCGCTAGAATGAATGTATTTTCAGAGGAGTGAACGAAGCCTTGGGCGCCAGAGTAAATGTGCTTTTGGGAGGCGCCACTCACCTGCCTGCTGTATTTCGCCTGAGGAGACTGGGATTGCTGTGCTGTTACTTGCGCTGACGGAGGAGAAGGATCATCAAGCGCTCCGTGGTCCGCCCTGTTGCCTCCCCAGAGACTCGCTGGTGTGAGCGAGAGCTGCCGTCTGCTGCTCTGTCCGTCGCTCCCAGCTTGAGTCTCCAGGGTCGAGGCAAGGGCGAAAAAGAACTACAGATAGCCCGGGGGACTGCGAGGACCAGCTGCCCCTGCCTGGAGCAGCTGCTGCCTCTTCCCCCAGGCGACACGCCCACGGACCCGCCTACCACTGAAATCAGCATTTAACTTTCGTGACCCCCGCTTCGCGGGCGCCACTCACCTGCCTGCTGTATTTCGCCTGAGGAGACTGGGATTGCTGTGCTGTTACTTGCGCTGACGGAGGAGAAGGATCATCAAGCGCTCCGTGGTCCGCCCTGTTGCCTCCCCAGAGACTCGCTGGTGTGAGCGAGAGCTGCCGTCTGCTGCTCTGTCCGTCGCTCCCAGCTTGAGTCTCCAGGGTCGAGGCAAGGGCGAAAAAGAACTACAGATAGCCCGGGGGACTGCGAGGACCAGCTGCCCCTGCCTGGAGCAGCTGCTGCCTCTTCCCCCAGGCGACACGCCCACGGACCCGTCCACCGGCACCACGCCTTAAGTATTGTGTGGACTCACGCGAAGCGGGACGCGTGCGGGACCAAGCGCGGGACTAAGCCCGGACAAAGGGCGGGCCGTCTGTGGCCGTCCGGGGACGACTGAGGACGGGACGGGTCACCCCTCTAATATCTACATCCTCTAACACAAACAAAAAGTGAACATCGTAGTGACCTAAAACAACAAAGAAAGGTATCAATCTTCTCTTACGCCCCGTGTTGCGATACCTGGGGTTGCTTCTTCACAAATGGGTCTAAAGAAACTGCGCTCACGAACAATTTTTATGAAACGAATGGGGACGGAGGATGCCGTTAGAAAATCCACCGATAAAGGGATTAAGGCTGGCCGCACCAGCCTTACCCCAGCAATCAGTGAATATTTCTCGTCACTATCGGCAAAAAAGAAACCAGAAAAAGCAAAATCTTCCATGGAAATTATAATACCTGGAACCTTGGGAGACCGATCTTGTCTATCGGCATCCCCCCACCTGTCTCATAATACCAGTGACACTGTGTTTATCAAAAAGTCTCCAGTCATAATAACAAAACAACAACCCGAAAATACCAATTCTATCACGGTGAAATCATCAACGCCAATAAAAAACCATGAGGGTGCCCACAAAACAGAAGACCTGAGTATTTTAAATAACACAGTAGAACAAAAAAGTGTGATCTCTGGCATTTTCTTGATAGAGGACAACGGGAGTCCAAAAGCACTAAAAGATTCAAGTATCCCGAATCAAAAAATAGGAGAAAACAGTTTAGAGATAAAGTTAACAAATACAGATTCAAAAAAACTTTCTATCAACGATCAAGATTCCTTTTTAGACCCCTTTCTAATAGATAGCAATATCCCTGAAAAATCTTCTATTCCCTTATCTAAGGCTTTTTTCACATTGCAAGAAATCCTCGAATCAGTTCTCTCCTTCCTAGGTAACATCCTCGAGAACTCTGACCAAACTCTGGATGTACAGATTGGTATCTTGAAATTTTTAGTTGAAGAAAAAAGAAAAAAGGAGTCCTCTAAAAACATAGAAGGAAAATCTGAGGATAACAACGGGCGACAAGTAAATGATAATAAACAAACCATCTGTCACTCATCTACTCAGACAGATGATGACTTCAAATTAACCAGAAAAAAGGAAAAAAAGGAAAATCTTAATGATTCCACTATATTTTCATTGAAACATCTGTTTAGAGAAAATCCTCTAAAGAAAGAAAAACATTTTCCGATTTTCAACAAAAAAACGGGTAAGGAAAGACCCGACAACGACTTTGAAAACGTAGATGAGGCACTTAATATTGAGATCAAACCTGAAATATCCCCAGGAGAAACGACACCAAACTCAACTAAGGATGTTACGCCTAAGGAAAAGCATAAAAGGAAGAAAAAACCTATGAGAAGGATTCATAAAAAGCATGCACGTAAATTGAAATTTCAAAAATTCACAATGCCACAAAAAGAATCACAAGAGAAGCACGACGAGAAAAATACTCCGAGTAGGAACAATATAGAAGCACTCCCCAAAGGAACAACCACAGATAGAAAGAAAACCCTGAACCCAAAGGCGGAGGAATATCTCCCTGTAAACTCAGTTCCTACGACAACAGATGAAATTGCAAGAAAAATCTTTTCTGAAAAAGAAAATGAATACAGGAATGCGACACAATCGAAGATAATGCAATTTGTAGAATTATTTCCTACTGACAATATCCCTCTTAATAGAAGCAGGATTCTACATCTTTTACAGAACATTATACCTTTACAAACTATGACAAGCAGAGATATTGACCTAGTATCATTTCCATCACGAGGTCAAAATAAAATCGCAATAGTCTCGTTTTGGTCTCCAGTGATACCAAGTTTAATCCTGAGGGAGAAAGAGATAATATACCGATTTGGTTATGATGTTATAGAAAAGGCTGAGCCTAAAGGAAACAAAAAACTTTCAACGTTCAATAATAACATGACCCTTTTCTCAAACCTGCAATCGAAGGAGGGATACAGAACCTCGGGGACTTTAAGATATACAGAGGCAATAAAAAACAGAGACATGGAACAGGGAGAAGAGATATTGAAAATCCGAATAAAAAAAGGGGAAAGGGAAGTGTGGCACATTGAATCAAAGGATAAAAGTGCAGAAAATAAAATGGAGAACTCATGGACCTGGCTCCCAGGGATACTAAACTATGACAAAGGTTCCTACCATCTAAAACACCCTGTTTAGCCAAGGTCTTAAGATTATATCGTGGAACATCGCTGGTAGAACAACGAAAAAAATGAAAGAAGTCCTCAGAAACCAGCCGGATATACTGTCCTTACAAGAAACCTGGGCAAAAGAGCCCTTTTCTCAAAAAGGGTTCTATACGTATAGTATTTGTGCTAAAGCCTCAAATCGGGGCCATGCCAAAGGGGGACTGGCTCTGCTAATAAGAGAGGATCACTTGTGGGCACAAGAGATAGTAGAAACTAAAAGTGAGAATGTGCAATGTTTGAAATTATCAATGAAAGCCTTCGATCAGATCACAACTAAACCTACTCTGCTTTTTAACATATATGCTCCACCAGGAAAAAACAATGACAGCCTATTTGACGAGATTCTGCAAATTATCACACAAGTAATCGAAGCCCATGCACCCTCACCTTATATAATTATGGGAGACTTCAACGGGAAAATTTCCAACACAGAACTAAAAAAATGGGGAAAAATCCTGGAAGAAGAAAGCATGGAATATGTAATCCCTCCATTCCCTAACGATATTCGATCTAATAAAAGAGGGAAAACATTGTTAACAGTACTGCTCTCCATAAACGGAATAATCCTTAACGGGAATGTGGAAGGCGACATACCGGCAATGTACACAAGACAGGGAAATGGGAGACCATCTATTTTAGATTATATTATTTGTGGTAAAGACCAGCATGAAACAATGCTCCATTTGAGCTCCAATTTTACTCTTGAAAGTGACCATGCCGTCATGCTACTTGCAACCAGCTGGTTGGTTCCGTCTGCAGAAGAAGGCTTGATGACCCTCGACAGAAAGGACACTCTGGTAAGCAGCGAGCAGAGACGTATTTTCTGGAATCCTTCCTCACTGAGTAAAATGACAAACTTGGTTGAACATCAACAGTTTCTAAGGAATTTATTTTCAGACGACCCTATAGAAAACTTCGAGTCCATGCTCATTGAACTCAAGGAGGTAGTAATTGAGAGGAATCTGCAAAGCACAGATATAACCCGAAAAAGGAACACTAATAATAAAATAGGGAACTCAATGACAAAGAAAACCATAAATAAACTGATACGTGCCCAATACTCACACTTCTCTCCCACTAAAAAGAAAGAAATCAACAAACTGAAAAACCAACTTAGGAGAGAAAAAACACGTGAGAGGAAATTCCTTGAAGATCGTAACTGGGTAGATCTACAAATCGCTGCTAAGGAACCAAACCAAAGAACCTACTGGTCTATAATAGCCAAGTTATCCGGGACAAAAAAGAAATTACAAGCAGTACCTGTTCCTCCAAAAGAGTGGGAAATTTACTTGACAGAGCTGTACAAAAAAAACCTGGGCAAACTACAAACACACTGCCCAGATAAGGTAAAAGTAAAAGTCACTGAGAAATCAATCCCAAAAACTACGACAATAACGGTCGAAACCCACATTCGGAGGGCAAGAAGCTCGGGAGCCTTTGGACCTGACCAAATCCCTATAAAGGCTATACAAACAAATTCTAGGGAGTGGAGCCTTTTTCTTACCCCACTTTTTAATTATATTTTCATCACTGGCCAGGTTCCTAAATCATGGCAAGGGAGCACTACCATTCCTATCCACAAAAAAGGGTGCAAAACGGTAGCAGGCAACTACCGCCAAATTGCTCTAATGGACGCAACTGGGAAAATATTCGCAGCAGAGGTACTACTGCAATTAAAAAACTGGGCTTTCTCGACGGGTTTGATACCCATGTTCCAGGCAGGGTTCAGACCCAAACACTCTGTGACGGACAATATTGCAATCATCCAGTTTCTTTTGGACAAATACGTCACACGAAGAAAACAGACGGTCTACATGGCTTTTATAGATTATTCGACGGCATTTGACCGAGTGGATCGGCCCACATTGTGGAAAAAACTGCGGGGTCTAGGAATCAACGATCACCTGTTACAGGCAATAATAAGTCTCCACACAACTACATGGTGTCGTGTTCAAATGGGGGGCCAAAAAGGACTAACGAAAATAATAGCCACCGAAAACGGCCTTAAACAAGGCTGTCTATTAGCTCCAATGTTGTTTTCGCTATATCTCCATGACTTACCAAACCAATTGCAAAAGGGCTCTAGCCTGCCCCCAAAAATTAATCAACAAAGAGTTCACCTGCTCCTTTATGCGGACGATATAGTCCTATTCGACCTTACACCATATGGTTTACAAAAGTCCTTGGACATCCTGTTCAAGTACTCAAATGACAATTTCTTAATCCCGAATGTGAGGAAAACCAAAGTCGTGGCCTTTTCGGGGAGGAAGAAAAGTGTCAAATACAATTGGAAGCTTGGAGAGGAAAAGGTCGATGAGGAGAAAGAATATATCTACCTCGGAAGGATTCTTTCAAAGAACCTATCAAATACAAAGCACATCGAAAAGTTAATGAAGAAATCCGACTTGCATGCAGGAGCACTAACGAGATTATACAACGCCACGGGGAGCAGGCATTTTTCCCCATTAATAAAAACATATAGGGCAAAAATACCAGCAGTTCTGTCTTATGCTACAGAACATATCCCAATCCAACAATGGGGCTTTATGGACCGCCAGGAGGGAAAAATCCTGAAGAAAATAATGAGGGTCCCAAAAGCTACTCCAGTTCAGGTCCTGAGGTTGGAATTCGGAATTACCAGCGCCTTTGCCACTGCCATGGCAAACATAATTAGATGGGCCTACCAGTTGCTCCATGCCACGGAGGGAACTCTAAGATTTCTACTACAAAAAGAGACTTTCGGCACAGATAATGTTAAACAAACTTTTTCTGAGAATATGTCTGTGGCGTTCCAAATGGCTGAAATTTCTATCGAAATCCTGCAAGCTTGGTCCTTGTCACAACTAAAACTCTTTCTCAAATGTTTTACACCTAGGGTAAGTTACGACTTGGACTTGGCTCATAGCGGCAGGTTAAAAACATTCAAGCCATTTACTACAACCATAGAGTACAAACGTATTCGGCCATATATCTCTTTTTGTCTTTCACACAGTGCAAGGAGGGTAATCTTTATGTATCGAGCCGGGATTTTACCTGTACAAGTTTATAAATCAAAATGGTTACCCGGAGATCACTCCAACTTATGCTCGTTATGTCTAGGGGGTGAGCAGTCTGTTGAGCACCTAATATTTGTTTGCCCCAACTCTAAAGTGGTAGCAGCTCGTGCTCAGTATATTACATCTATCTACAGATCCTGCAGGTTATCTAAAGAAAAAGAATTTTTAACAACGGTTAAAAATCCCCCGAATGAATTTGTATGTTATAATTTGTTCAAATTTTTTAAATCTATGTTAGATTTATTCTAATTTTTGATGTATTAACCATATGTAAAGTTTATTTTTAACGTATTCTATATTTGTGGTCCTCGGTAGAGTACCATTACAAATAAAATCTTTTTGACTTTTTGACTTTGCTTTTGGGAGGGGTGCACACACACACTCGGGCTTTGTGCTGGAGTAAATGAGTTTAGAGGGTTGCACACCACCAGTGGCTCTGCGTTAGTCTGAATGTGTTTATAGAGCGGTGCACACACCCTCGGGCCCTGCGCTGCAGTGAATGTGTTTACAGAGGGGTGCACACAACCATGGTCTCCGCGTTAGAGTGAATGCTTTTAGAGAGGGGTGCACACTGCAGCCCCTTGGTATGTGCTCGTATGAAGCTTTGAGTACATGTATTGTAAGGTTAAGGTTGGTTAAAAAAAAGTGAAGGGGCCATTGATTGGGGTTTGTGTTTAGGATTAATTGTTATTGTTTCAAAACGCGGGCTGAAGTTGAAAGTGAATGCGCCAAAAGTAACCTGCACGATATGCAATTCGGAGCTCTCAAGGGGAAATCCAGATAGAAAATATTCCTTTTCTATACACACCATGCAGCGGCATGTTAAACAAAGGCACCCTGAGCATTATGCAAAAGCATCGACAAGAGCCCTGGCCACGCTATTACCATCAGAGGTGGCCAGCACATCTTCTGGTGGACGACCTGTATCTCCATCGAGTGCTGAAATGGACTTGAGACCATATCTTGCGAAGGTGCACATGAAATGCAACGAGTGTGGAAAAATGATTTTGTATGGAGAGCAGAGCCTCATTCTTATTAAACTCAAAATTGAAAGTCATGAATGCCCCAAGAAAAGATACATTTCTTCACTTCATTTTCATAGTATTACATACTGAAAAATGTAGTAGCAACTTTAAGAAATCGAAAGCATCATAACACTTGTTTCCAAAAAAAAAAAAAAAAAAAAAAGTTCTTTTCAGAACTAACTCTTTCTACCAAAACGTGCTCCAAGAGCATATTATGAGATGTTTTTTCGCCGCTTTATTTTAGTGCGAGACCGGGTGCGCGCACCCTCCTATCGCGTACAGGACCTGACACTTGCATGTGAAGTCATGTGACTTCAAAACAACACTTCTAATTGGTTCTTGGTAGTTTCTATTCTGGAATTTACACGCAACACTCTACCCACTTCCATCACTTTCTTTTCTACTCTCAAGAGAGAACAACGTCGAACATCTTCCCGAAGACTTCGCTGCAATGGCTACCGTTCCGCATTCATCTTCCGAATCTGAAGGAAATGAGTGACCACCTTTGACAAGAAAAACGGAGGCCACGCTATTACCATCAGAAGTAATCAGCACATCTTCCGGTGGACGACCTGTATCTCCATCGAGTGCTGAAATGGACTTGAAACCATATCTGGCGAACGTGCACATGAAATGCACGAACTGTGGAAAACTTCTTGTATACGGAGAGCAAAGCTTTACTCTATTTAAACACAAAATTGAGAGTCATAAATGCTCCATGAAAAGTTAAATTTCTTCACTTTATTTGGATAGTATGACATACTGAAAAATGTCGTAGCAAATTTAAGAAATCAAAAGCATCATAACACTTGTTTCCAAAAAAAAAAAAAAAAAACTAACTCTTTCTACCAAAACGAGCTCCAAGAGCATATTATGAGATGTTTTTTCGCCGCTTTCATTTAGTGCGCGACCGGGTGCGCGCACCCACATATCGCGTACAGGCTTTGAGACACGCATGTGCAGTCATGTGACATTAAAACAACACTTCCAATTGGTTCTTACTAGTTTCTATTCTGCAATTTACACGGAACACTCCACCCACTTCTCTGGAAAACCAGTTTATCGAAAAACTTTTGAAGCCTCCTCTTATGAAATATTCGACATCGTTCACATAGCAGAGTACTAAATAGCACTATATACACTCCGTCCCTTAATTATAAGAGACTTATTGCTATGTAAGAGCAACTTTTGTTTTCACGTGATAATGTGAAATGCTGAGCCTGTTACAGAATTTTCTTTCACATATATGTTACTATTCTCCTTCGAGCACTAACACCGTAGAAAATACCACCAATAGCGGTGATATTTTTTACACCAAGAACGGGCGATTTGTATCGCTTAGAGCCCTTACAATTATAAAGTTTTATTTCCTAAGTCTCTGATCTCCAACTGTGCAACGTGGCTCCCCTGTGTGTCGTAATAAGGTCCATAAACAAAAACTACAGGGCCAGCATTATACACATGCACACAACCACAAAACGACAAGACCCACCATGTTAATATATATCCTCAATATAATAAACCTCTGAGAATAAATACATATTTCCGTGGCACCCCATAACATAAATTTGGCGTCCTCTGACTCTGCTTCATTACCAAACACCCTAACCCCCCGCCCCCCTCACTCTTCACTAAACTCCGCACTCCACCCCACCCAGACCCCCTATTACAAACCTCCAACCTACCCTCCCTGCCCAAGCCCACCATGAACCTCAAACCGCCCCTGGAAAACTTATAAGACACAGGATTACTAAAACTCAAAGAATAGGCAACAGGCAGATAATCTAAATAGTACATAAAGGCACATATTTTTTCCATAATACTATTGAAAAACATGTTCTATTTTTTATAAATCTATCATGCATCTGACCCTCTAGAACCGCTTTCAAAACGTGAACTATAAACCTCTACTTTTCATTTTCAAACCATACACTTTCAATTACATTATTTTTTTTTTCACAATTCATGTAATGTTACACACCTTTTCTAAAATACACCAGTCCCTGTTATTTATAAGGATTTATTTTCAGTCTTCATCAGTGACACTTTCTTAACATATAATGGAAATCACTGTAACTTTTTAAACGACAATGCTAACGCGGTAAAAATAACCCTTCATTTGCTTTCCTTTAAGAATGCAGACTATCTACCCCAGGCATGCGTTTCTTGATCTTTGTATTTGGCAGCGAATACCGACCTTGAATCGGAAGACATGAACAAGAGCGCCATTGTCACATTTAAAACTGAACGTTGCATCTGCTCACACACATATCTTTCACTTAGCTAACATTCACAGAAAACAGCATTGATGTAAAAAAAAATTGACCTTGCTTTACAACTCCCTCAAATCACTCCCTTATTTTTTAACGCATCCTCCAGTTCAAGAAAAGCTACTTTTTTGATAACTACTAAGCAATATATAAGTGACTAGACTCCTAGAAAATTTATCAAGTCATTCTGCTCCTCTCCACTGCATAGCCGGCGACCTAATTCTGTAGAGTAGCTATACAACCGGCAGTGCTGCGCCGTTTCCTTTACCATCTTGGGAAATTCAAAATGGATGTCCCTCCTGCCTTCGCAAACGAGCCGGACCACTTAGAACTATTTCGACAGAGAATGCTTCTGTACTACGGCACCTTACCACTCTCAACTTTGAATACTTCATATCGATTATCATTTCGATATTCGTATTTCACCTGTGTGCAGCCTGTATTTCATTGCCTGAGCTGTGATTTCACGTGGGCCCTGGATTTATGTCTCTGCAATTTGGTACCTCCTGAACCGAATTACAATCACCTTATGAATCCGTTACTTGATCATGAACAGCTTTGTTACAACGGAGGGTTTATGGCCTTTGCAGCGATACAAGGAGTTCTGGGTCATGGGAATATATTCGCAGCGGCGCAAGATTTCCTAACAGAGAGCTACATCGAAAACCCACCGAGCTGCCCTATGATGGTAAAAGACGCTCCAATAATGACAGATCATGAATGCTCCTTTCATCTTCTCAATTGGATGGCTGACATGTTTTCAGATGATAACAGTGATTTCCTGTTAGAAGCACTTGCTGCATACTTTGCCTACACAATGGACGGTTAACTCTTTCCTAACAGCGAGCTACATCGAAAACCCACCGAGCTGCCCTCTGATGGTAAAAGAGGCTCCGATTATAACAGATCCTCAGTACTGCTTCACTCTTTTCCATTGGATAGCTGACATAATTTCAAATGATAAAACTGATTTCCTGTTACAAGCAGAAGCTACCTATTTTGCCTAAACAATGCTTCAATAACTCTCAAACAAGCCATTGACGTCCTCATTTCCTTTTGGTTTTCTATATTCTTCACGTTATTTTCCATATTTTCTTTTGAAGAACAGACCTATTTGCTTTACTAACAGTGGACATTATGATTTTGTGTTATTAGACAGCTGATTCATAAAGTAATGATGTATAACCACTTGCATTTTCATATATCGTTCCTAAACTGAAAGGCCAGAAACCTTCTTCCATTTATTAAAATATAATATACTTCCTTCATCAGAAGTGCATTACACGAGCAAGTTATAGTGAGTCCAACTAACTATAACGTGGAATTTCATTGGTTTTATGTCAGTAAAATTTCCAGCTAACTATAACTGGTGTCAAACCTATGGTTTTTTCAGTGAATTTCATAGGTTTTTCAAATGCTACTTCCTAACTATAACGTGTGTAAAACCTATGGTTTTTTTCAGTGAATATATATATATATATATATATATATATATATATATATTACCTACTGGCGGTCGCCAGTAGGTAGTTATAGTTAGGATTTTTTTCAATGTTAAATCTCAAAATTCTATTTGGAATAACTTTGGCACCGGTTGACGAATCTGCCTGAAAATTTCATGAAAATGGCCTCGTCGAGCTCCGGTCCTTCCCTGAAAGTTTGGGGGGGATACAATAAGCGGGGGCCGAGATAAAAGGGGGGTCCCAAAACGCGTTTTCCCCATGTTAATTTCCATAGGGCGGTCGATTTCACTTTTAGCCCGAACGGCTGAATGGATTTACACCAAACTTGGCAAAATTGTAGGGACTGGTAGCCCGATGTGCCTTTGCTATGTCTCAAGATATGTGCTCCAGTGGATTTTGAGTAATTTAGGTTCAAAAAAATATATATATCTATAGCAGCGCACCGGTGCGCGCACCAGGGAGCGCTCCGGGCGCGTGACGCGAGGTGCGCATGGAAAGCTGATTGGCTCTCGGGTGTCTGTAAACATTCGAAACAGTCCAGAGCGGTCGCCATCTTGTGTCTCGGTAAAATCGAGACATAAGAGGTGGCTAAAACAAAGTGGGAACTGACCATAAGGCGTCAGGGATAGACCCCTTTGACCCCCTAGGTTTGATGTGGGGGCTATAAAAGGGCCCCGCGGGGCATTTAAAATATTTTTTTTTTTTCGTTTTGCGCGGGGGAAGCGCACGGTGCGCGCACCGGGGAGCGGCCCTGGGAGCGCACTATGATGAAAAAAGGTGACAGAGTTTTTAAAAAATGAAGTTTTGATTTAGAAATTGGAGGTAGTTCTAAAAAGAACTTTTTTTTTCTTCTTTTTGTTGTTTTATATTTTTTTTGTGTTTTTTGAACTTTTTGAACTTTTTTTGGCTTTTCAAAACAGTTTTATATATTTTTTTGTATTTTTTTAGGGGGAGAATGGAAAGGGGCGACCACTCGGTCCCCCCGAACTTATGGCAGAGTACCTCGATCCCCCCGGGAAGCCATTTTGGGCGGGAGGCGCGTCTCGGCTGGTATGCCCAAAGCGGCGTAGCCGGGGCGCGCTCTTTCCCGCCCTGGAGTGGGCTGGCCTAGACACCGACGCAGCTGGCCACGCCCTCGGGGCAGGCAGGGGCGGGTTTACGCCCGCCCTGAAGACGGATAAAAAGGTACGCAAGACCGGAAGACATCCTCTTGTTCCTGTGCTCTGAAGCTGCACCTCCTCGCTGCACGTGAGCTCGAGACGGAACGAAGAGCCAATTTTGAGCGTTTTAATCTTTCTTTTTGTTTTCTAGATACTTGGTCGGAAAAATGCCCAAAAAAGGCGCGAAGAGAATGACGACGGATCAGATGGTTCGGGTCCTCATGTTGGAGATGTCCGAACTGAGAAAGCAGGTGGCGAAGCGAGATGGGGAGGAGGGATCGGAGCGTCCATCGGCTGGAGCAACCCCTGGAGGGAGAGCCAAGAGGCCTAGAAGGGGACCAGCCGGGGGAGACGTCCCTGTTCCTTGTACCCCGCTCGAGGCGCCAACCCCGGTACCGGTGGAGGGGAATCCGATTCCCGTCGTGGTCACCCCGACATCCACTGAGGATATGCCTCCCGAGCTGGCGGCACAGCTAGCAGCGTGGTTGGGCGACAGTAGCGAGGGCGCCACGGCTGCCGAGGCACAAGCGCTGATGAAACAGTTGCGCGAGAAGCGAGATGCAGCCAAGGTGCCCGCGCCGGCGGCAGTGATAGACAAGCCGGAGGCCCCGGTTGCGACCACAGAAGCAGCGTCCGGTGCAGGTAAGCGGCCATTGCCGATCGCGAGGGACGAGGCAGCACCCTCTCGTAGAGAAAAGTTGGGGCAACATGTTCCTTTGGCAATAAAGGAAAAGATTTGGGCAGGGGAATATGTGAACATTTTTTCCTTGCTTGTCGACCATTATGAGGTGGAACATGTTAAAGGTCAGAAGGATCTGATGCATCCTAGTGTTTGGCGCGCAAAAATGGCCGCCTTTAAAGTAAATGAGAATATTGGCAATTGGGGCAATGCTTGGGGGATTTTTACGTCGATCTTAGGGGAACGTAGGCCTGAATTGCTTTCTGAGTTACCAATCTATCAGTCACGAATTATGGGGTACTCGACGTCTCACCAGGGTAACCATTGGTTCTGTTATGATAATCTCTTTAGGAAGGCGAAGGAGCATAATAAAAGTTTAACCTGGGACTGTTATGATTCTTTGACATGGGATAAAATGAAAGAGTCAGGGATGTTGAAAATGCCGTTGGTGGGGAGCAATGTTGGCGAGTCCTCCCGCCAATATGCGGGGACGCCCTTTCGGTCAGGTACGAGTACCGACGATTACTCGAGATCTGCCAGTAATGCAGGAAAAAAGGGTTTCTGCTTCAATTTCAACAAAGGTAAATGTACTAGGCCACAGGGATCGTGTAAATTCAAGCACGAATGTAGTGGTTGCGGTTCGTCCCATCCTGAGTCCTCGTGCAGAGCCAGAACGGGCGAGAATGGGGGTAGGGGAGGCGCCAAACAGGTCTAACATAGTCCGAGGGGCGCCTTTACCAACCCCGATTGATACCTTGGCGATGATTCCCTGGCTCAGTGAATACCCAGATCGTACTTCTGCTGGATTGCTGCGAAACGGTTTTTCATATGGTTTCCGCATTCCGGTGGGGGACTTTCAGGGTGTTGGGATATGCAAAAATCAACTTTCCGTCCTGCAGCATACGACTGTAGTACAGGAGAAAATCCGGAAAGAGGTTATCCGAGGTCGTGTCGCCGGCCCGTTTACTTCAGCCCCGGTACAGTACTTTGTTTGTTCACCTTTAGGGGTGGTCCCCAAGAAGGACCCGGGTGAGTTTCGATTGATTCATAACTTGTCAGCCCCACGTGGTCTTTCCGTAAACGATGCAATAGACCCAGAAGTGTGTTCGGTGCGGTACGCATCCTTCGATGAGGCCGTAGCCATTTTGAATCGCCTGGGGCCCGGGGCGCTGATGGCGAAGTCAGATATCGAATCAGCGTTCCGGTTGCTCCCGGTACACCCGGACGATCAGCGTCTCCTAGGATTTAATTTTCAGGGTTGTTTTTACATGGATAAGTGTATGCCGATGGGGTGCTCTATATCTTGTGCCTATTTCGAGAAATTCAGTAGTTTTCTGCAATGGGCCTTCACAAAGAAGACGGGTTTCCAACATGTAATGCATTACCTGGATGATTTTCTGTTCCTTGGGGCAGCCAGGGATCTTGAATGTGGCCGGGCCTTGGCCGAATTTTGTTTATTAATGAAACAGTTTGGTGTGCCATTGGCACCTGGTAAGACGGTGGGTCCTGCGACTCGCCTCGAGTTTCTGGGGATCGAGTTAGACTCCAGAGAAGGTTGTTTTCGTTTGCCAGCTGACAAAGTGTTAAAGTTCAGGGCAACCCTGCAAGATTGTCTAAATGGGTCAAAAGTTACGCTGCATCAGTTACAGCAGTTGGTGGGACAGTTGAATTTTGCCCTGAGAGTCATACCAATGGCCCGCCCCTTTTCTCGTTCAATTGCACAAGCTATGGTCGGCCTAAAGGAGGGCCACCACCGCACGAGACTATCGGCTGAGGTCCGCCAGGACATGCGTATTTGGTTAGCATTTCTGGCGGACTTTAATGGTCGTGTCATATGGAACAAACCAGCCGTATCCTCTGAAGAGCTGGGGCTATGGACAGATTCTGCAGGTAGCATAGGTTTTGGTGCCATCTTCGGCACAAAATGGTCAGCACAAAGGTGGCCGACGTGGTGGCACGACAATGGTCTGACAAGTAATATTGCTTTCTTGGAACTTTTTCCCATTTTGGTGGCCTTGAGGACCTGGCCAGAAGGGTTCAAGGATCACTCTGTGATATTCTGGTCCGACAATATGACTGTGGTTGAGTGCATCAATAGTCAGGCAGCACGATGTAAGCTGATTTTAAGACTACTCAAAGAGATTGTTTTGTTGTGCATGCAGCTGAATGTGCTGTTCAGAGCAAAACATGTCCCAGGGGTACAGAATCAGGCGGCTGACGCACTATCTCGTTTTCATATGCAGGCTTTCTCGGGCTTCCTTCCCTCAGCGGACCCAGAGCCGGCACCCTTCCCCGAAGCTCTCTGGTCTCTCGGTGCCCCAAACTTCGTCACCTTGTGGGAGAGAGTCTAGCACCACGGACGAGGAAGGCATATGAAGGGGCGTTTAGGTCTTATTTAGCCTTCTTGGGGACTGATAGAGAGGAGCTTTGGGGTCATGAGGAATGGGTGGTGAATTTCCTGATGTCCTTACGTAGGGCTGGGAAATCTGTGGCTACGGCTCAGAGGCATCGTGCTGCTATTTCCTTTGTTGCCAGGGCTCATAGTATCCAGGACCCGACAGCGTCTTTCGTGGTACAGAAAGCGCTGCGTGGGTGGCAACGCCTTGAGGGTCGCAGAGTAGATGAGAGGCGCCCGATAGGTTTGGATAGGTTGGCCCAGTTGTTGGCTACACTCCCTGCCACATGTTCATCTCCGTTTGAGGCAGTGTTGTTCCGAGCCGCGTTTACGCTAGCATTTCACGGGGCGATGCGAGTAAGCGAACTGGTGGCAAGGAACAAACAGGATGTGGCGGGGGGTTTGTGTCAAGACCACGTTCAGATCAGAGGAGGGGCAATGACGGTCTCCTTTGTCAAGTCCAAGACCGATCAAGATGGGAGGGGTGACTGCATAATCATACGCAGGATTCCCGGGTCCTCCATATGCCCGGTTCAGTGTTTAGAGGATTACCTAGCACGAAGGGTGGCAGTATGGGGGGGGACCTTGTTGAGACACGCGGACGCCACCCCACTGACGAGGTTTCAGTTTCAGCGGGTGCTTGCGATGTCAATTGCCGCTGCGGGCTTGAACCCGGGCGAGTTTGGGACCCATTCCTTTCGGATAGGAGCTGCTACAGAAGCTACAGCCAGGGGTCTTAATGTAGAACAAGTGAAACTAGTGGGGCGTTGGTCCTCCAATTGTTATAAGAGGTATGTGCGGTTACACATGTTGTAAAGCTGTAATGATGTACTCACGCCTCTTGTTTTTTTTTGTTTGGTTTTCAGTTGCGCAAGCCTACGAGGCGGGGCGGACTTTGCAGTCGACCCAACACCGGGCCAGCGGTCAGACATCACCGGCTGTGAAAAAGGAGGTGTGGGTCGTGGGCCACTCATACGTGAGGCGTGCCGCGGACGTATTCAAAGCAGGTGACATGATTCACGTAGCTGGGGAATACGGGTACAGGGTGTCCTTCTACGGAAGAGGCGGTCTCTGTATTGACCAGTTTCAAGCATATTTTGAAGATTTGTTAGGGCGGACGAGGTCACCGCCGTCTATAGTCATAGTGCATCTAGGGGGCAACGATTTGGTCAACACCGGTAGACGACTTCTCCTGGAGGCAATGCTTTCCACTGTAAGTTGGTTGGCGAGGAGAGTTCCGGGGTGCACGATTGCGTGGTCCCATATGATCCCACGAAAGGTGTGGCGGGGGGCTATTTCTATTCCTGCTTTGAATCACTCTGTTAGGAAGCTTAATAACAAAGTGGGTAGGTTGTTCCGTTCCAGGACATTGCATTCTATTTCGCATGGATGTATTAATGATGACAGTGTGTATTCGGGGGATGGTGTGCATTTGTCTCGGGTGGGGACTGAGTTACTCATAGGAGACTTCTTAGCATGGTTAAAAACGTTGAAGCATGACCTTTAGGTAGGAGCTTTGTGGGGGGGTCCGGATAGCCGGTCAACTATCCGGACCTGTGGCGGTAAGGTCATTATCGGTGAGCAGTAATTGGAAGATCCCTATGAGTGGGCGTCACCCAACACGGATGGGAGCGCTCGGGAGAGGTGGCCATTGGCCCCTCAACGGGGAGGCGGTCCTGTCTAAGGAGAGGCCGCCGGAAGGAAAGGAAAGGCGGTCAAGGCCCCTTCCTGTGTAGGAGGGGTTACAGCCCCCTCTTGGGGAATTTCCCGGGGCCAGTGACGTCTGCGACGGCAGATGTGGTAAGTTGTGTGGGGTTTGGGGGGAGGTCTACGCTACCTTCTAGATACTCACACGAGTCCTCGAACGACCTTTAAGTGGCGTCGAGTTTATTGGGGCCCCCGACAAGTCAAAGGGAAATTGGTAGTTGCACGTGGGGTACGCCTCAGTGCTGTCGCCCCTCCCAAGTGGGGGGGGTATTTCTGGTTAGGGATCTTGACACCGGTTACGACCTTGCCGTTGGCCCTTAAACGTTAGGATGTACAATTTCATTATTTCAAGAAAGTGTTTTGCAGGTTGGTAGTTCGGCTAGGAGAACCTCTGTATTAGAGAATCTGTTAAGGTTAGCCAAACATCGCAATGTGGTTATGAAATTGTACATTAATATGAAATGTTTAACGTTTAATTTTTGTTTTAATAAATACGGCCGGGGAGGGTCACTCTCTCCCTCTTCCAAAAAACTTCAAGAACTGTTTCCGGTTTCCCTCCTTTTGGGGATTGTGTTGAGAGGGGGTGGCGGGTATCTCAGCCATATGGAAAGGGGCGACCACTCGGTCCCCCCGAACTTATGGCAGAGTACCTCGATCCCCCCGGGAAGCCATTTTGGGCGGGAGGCGCGTCTCGGCTGGTATGCCCGAAGCGGCGTAGCCGGGGCGCGCTCTTTCCCGCCCTGGAGTGGGCTGGCCTAGACACCGACGCAGCTGGCCACGCCCTCGGGGCAGGCAGGGGCGGGTTTACGCCCGCCCTGAAGACGGATAAAAAGGTACGCAAGACCGGAAGACATCCTCTTGTTCCTGTGCTCTGAAGCTGCACCTCCTCGCTGCACGTGAGCTCGAGACGGAACGAAGAGCCAATTTTGACCCACCCACCAGCCCCTGAGGACAGCTAGTTGCTTAAGATGGTTCGATAAATTCTAATTTTTCGTTTACAGGTTATGGTATTATCATGTTGATATTGAGGTGTAATAAAGTTTGCGTTTTCTATGTATGTTCTGTGATTGAAGATATTCAGTTTTGTCCGTTGGTATTATCATGCTGATATTGAGTGTGTAATAAAGTTGGACGATTTTTGGTATGTTCTGTGATTAAAGATAGTCTGTTTTGTGTCCGTTATAAGCATGCTTATTCGGGTCATAGCGGCCAATGGATTGTTGGTTTAGGTAGCATTGTCGTATTTATTTGGTAGGCGGTAAGGTCATGATCGGTGAGCAGTAATTGGAAGATCCCTATGAGTGGGCGTCACCCAACACGGATGGGAGCGCTCGGGAGAGGTGGCCATTGGCCCCTCAACGGGGAGGCGGTCCTGTCGAAGGAGAGGCCGCCGGAAGGAAAGGAAAGGCGGTCAAGGCCCCTTCCTGTGTAGGAGGGGTTACAGCCCCCTCTTGGGGAATTTCCCGGGGCCAGTGACGTCTGCGACGGCAGATGTGGTAAGTTGTGTGGGGTTTGGGGGGGGGTCTACGCTACCTTCTAGATACTCACACGAGTCCTCGAACGACCTTTAAGTGGCGTCGAGTTTATTGGGGCCCCCGACAAGTCAAAGGGAAATTGGTAGTTGCACGTGGGGTACGCCTCAGTGCTGTCGCCCCTCCCAAGTGGGGGGGGTATTTCTGGTTAGGGATCTTGACACCGGTTACGACCTTGCCGTTGGCCCTTAAACGTTAGGATGTACAATTTCATTATTTCAAGAAAGTGTTTTGCAGGTTGGTAGTTCGGCTAGGAGAACCTCTGTATTAGAGAATCTGTTAAGGTTAGCCAAACATCGCAATGTGGTTATGAAATTGTACATTAATATGAAATGTTTAACGTTTAATTTTTGTTTTAATAAATACGGCCGGGGAGGGTCACTCCCTCCCTCTTCCAAAAAACTTCAAGAACTGTTTCCGGTTTCCCTCCTTTTGGGGATTGTGTTGAGAGGGGGTGGCGGGTATCTCAGCCATAACAAAAAAAGGGAATTGAAACTGGCTCAACTGGAGCAAAAAAACAAAAAAACCCCAAAATTACTTCTTTTTGGGGCACTTGTGATTATCACCTGCAAGGACGATGAGCTTAACACTTTGTTCCCCATAGGAGATAAGCTTGCCACAAGCAGTACAAGTAATTTTAAAATCAGCAAATCTCGGCTGAATGCAAGGCATCACCTCGGATGTTTCTGGTTCCGAGGAAGTGGGTTGGTTTCTTTGGGAGGGGGTCCTTGATGAATGGGGGAGGTTACTGGCCAGTTCCCGGAACTCTGCACGAGAGTAGTTGATTGGATGCTTTCTTGTCATGTGCCGAATCATGGTATAGTTACCAAAAGAATATTTCTTGTTTGGGTTGCCCCGTGAAAGTTCATCATTGCAGATGAGGCAAGTCACTTTGGGCGCATTCACCTTTTTTTTCCCCTCTGGAATTGAAAAAAACTGCCAAATAATGTGTGGTTTGGGTTTGTAAGGTGTATTTTCTTCTGGCAGCCATCTTCTTCTCCCCTCCTCCTCTTCCTCTTCCTCCTCCTCCTGTTCTTGACCACCAATATAATTTGGAGCTGGTCCTCTTGGTGGTGGTGGTGGTGGTGGTGGGGCAGATGCACCAGCTGATGCTACTACTGAAGCCATTATTTGGAGCAAAAAAGTAGAGAGAGCAACAAACAGGTCTTCCTCAGTCAAAGGACAAAGTCAGAATAAGGAAAAAAGGTGGGGTCTTTCATCATTTAGAAAAAAAAACTGTCCTGAACCAATGAGAAGTGTTATTTTCAGGTCACAAGACCAGGGGCTTCATCATTATGAAACTAAAACTGTTATGAACCAATGAAAAGTGTTATTTTCTGCTCACATGACCCGACGCGCTTACGCTACGCGCCCGGAGCGCGCCCGGGGGCGCGCCCCGGGTCGCGCAGCGTAATCGCGTCGGATGTTTACGTTGCGCGATCGTATTTGCTCGAGTACTTCCGGGTGCGCTTACGCCGTGCGTATCACGCGGTTGCGGCTACGCGATACGTCACGATCATGTTTTCGTTTGCGATATTGGCGCTCACGGGACGCTCCCCGGAGCGCGCCCCGGGGCGCTTTGTAAAAATACGCTTTTCGGGGCGCTCCCCGGGGCGCGCTCCGGGAGCGCTCCCCAAAATAATTAAAAAAAAAAATGGGATAATTGTAGGGACAGGTAGCCCTATTCTGAAGTGGTTTGTAAAAAACATTAACTTTAGAAAAATATGTATTGTGCTACATTGGGCTTAATATATGTTAGAGCCAAAATGTAGCCCAAATGTAGCCCAAAGTAGCCCAATGTAGCCCAAAGATGGCCACCAGAGATCAAAAATTGAAAATGTAGCCCAAAATTCAACTAGATGTAGCCCAACTGTAGCCCAATGACAGAATGTACCAGAGTGTTAAAAAGAACAACTAGAGTGCTAACAGTCTTATTTATAAAGTGAAACTTATAGTTAGGAATTAGCATTAAAAAAACCTATGAAATTCACTGAAAAAACCACAGGTTTCACACCAGTTATAGTTAGGAATTAGCATTTAAAAAACCTATTAAATTCACTGAAAAAACCATAGGTTTCACACCAGTTATAGTTAGGAATTAGCATTTAAAAAACCTATTAAATTCACTGACAAAACCAGTTATAGTTAGCTGGAAATTTTACTGACATAAAACCATTGAAATTCCCACGTTATAGTTAGTTGGACTCACTATAACTTGCGCGCCTGCAATGCACTGCTGATGACGTCACATATTACATCATTCATGACATGGTCAGTGACATCACTCATGACATCACTGATGACACCATCCAGTGAATATGTGTCTTTCTGAAAAATAAATATTAGTGAGTTATGTTTAAATATTTAAATACATATATTAGTGTTTCACTTTGTGTATAAGTGACTACATGTGCTGATAAGTAGCTACATGCGTATGTATATGGGTTATTTGATATTTTTATTAGTATCAGTATGAGTGTCTATATGGTTTGGTGGAGGTATTACTTAGCACATAGATGCATGAGTGACTGACTCTTTGTTTGTATGTGTTTTGAAGACAGCATATGTACAGGACTGTATGGGTGGATGAGTGTCTATATGTGTTTGTTAGTGAGTGAATGACTGTCTCACTAGTGTCTTTATCAGTAACTACATATGTTTTAATCTAGTATATATGAATATTGATGTATATAAGTGAGTATATGTGAGAGTAAGAGATTGTAAGAGTTCCTGTTTAAATAAGTATGTGTTTCTATAAGTGATTGTTTAAGAGAATAAATATGTGTAATTTTAAATAGAAGTAAGGTGGAAGTGTGTGTATAACTCTATATTCAAATAAATGGATGTTCAATAGTTTATTTGCACGTGTGAATATGTGTGTGAGTAACTTTTGGATGAATGTCGGTGTGTAACAGGATGTATAGGTGTATCACTTCATATGATGAGTGAGTATATGTATGAGTGACTATATAGAACTGTTGGTGAATGAGTGGATGTGTATATAGATAGTGGAATTACTGAATTGCTTGTTGTAACTGATATAGGTATCTCCATTTTTTTAAAAATTTCAGTTTCTATTTTTGAATATGTGTCTCAAGGGTTACTTTACACTGAGAGGAGGTCTGTCACTGTGTCACAAGGATGGTGTCATCAGTGATGTCATGAGTGATGTCACTGACCATGTCATGAATGATGTAATATGTGACGTCATCAGCAGTGCATTGCAGGCGCGCAAGTTATAGTGAGTCCAACTAACTATAATGTGGGAATTTCAATGGTTTTATGTCAGTAAAATTTCCAGCTAACTATAACTGGTTTTGTCAGTGAATTTAATAGGTTTTTTAAATGCTAATTCCTAACTATAACTGGTGTGAAACCTATGGTTTTTTCAGTGAATTTCAAAGGTTTTTTAAATGCTAATTCCTAACTATAACTGGTGTGAAACCTGTGGTTTTTTCAGTGAATATATATATATATATATATATATATATATATATATATATATATATATTACCTACTGGCGTTCGCCAGTAGGTATATATAGTTAGGATTTTTTTCCTATGGGATTTTTGAAAATTCTATGTCTAATAACTTTGGCGTTTGTGGACGGAATCGGCTGAAATTTTCAGGAAAATGGCACATTTTGTTTTTGAGCAGCCCCTGGAAATTTGGTGGGGTTTCGTCAAGGGGGGGCCGAGAAAAAAGGGGGGTCCCAAAAAGCGTTTTTCCCATTCATTTTTCCATAGGGCGGTTGGACTCACTTTTAGCTCGAACGGCTGAATGGATTTGCACGAAACTTGGCAAAATTGTAGGGACTGTTAGCCCGATGTGCCTTTGCTAGGTCTCAATATATGTGCTCCAGTAGTTTTTGAGAAATTAACGTTCAAAACAAGATATATATCTGTAACAGCGCTCCGGGCAGCGATCCGGTCCGCTTACTTTTCGCGAAACGGAACTTTGCGCGCAGAAAGCTGATTGGCTCTCCGGTGTCTGTCAACATTCTAAACAGTCCGGAGCGGCCGCCATCTTATCTCTCGGTAGGATCGAGAGAGAAGAAGAGGTGAAAAACGAAGGGGGAATTTATTGAAAGGGGGCAAGGTATACCCCTCTTGACCCCCTAGGAATGTTGTTGGGGTTATTAAAGGGTCCCGTGGGGAAAATAAAAAAAAAATGATTTTTCACGGTAGAAGCGCTTCACGGGCCGCGAACTGGGCCGCAAACTGGTAGCGAAACGGGAATTCGCCATTTTGTGCTTCGTTTTAATTGTTTAGAGACAAAAATTATCGCCGCACATCGGCCAAAATGCATGAATATCGCTGAAAAGTCAGCGATATTCATGCATTATCCAGCAAATGCTACTAGCCATGTTATCCACCTTCCATTGGATAACATGGCTAAAAACTGCTCTGTGCGTGAGCTTTTTTTTTTTTTTTTTTGCTGCGTGACGTGTGTTAACGTTCGATTCGATGGAAATCAGGAAGTGTTGACCACCATTTTGTCACTGCGAGTAAATATTTTGTTATAAATGAATCCTTATTGATAAACATTGTCTGCGCCATCTTGCGTTTTTGTCCAATGCCACAATTTTGTCGTGCACGGCAGCCATTTTAGATGCCTTGACCAGGGCCACTCTCTGCACTCCGCCGATCCTCAGCATGGCTCCCCACCCTCGCAAGCATCTCCGCCACGCACTGGTCACCCCCGCTCTTTCTCTCATGCATGGGCCATATACTTCCCCCCATCTGCGCTGCTCTTCTCTGAGAATCACACCCTGTGCCCGCCCGACATCTCCCTTTCACCCTATTCACTACCGCACCCTCTGACACTCCTCTTCCTCTGTGTCCGATTGTCCAGGCCGGACCTAGGCTATCACCTAGCCCTGCGGATGTAGTTTATGGCCCCAGCTGTAGAGTATTCAGACATGCCAACCCTCCCGATTCAGGTGTGAGACTACTGATTTCAGTGCTAGTCTCCCGCCTCCCGATTCCTGCAAGCAAAAACCCGGGGGCATATTACCAACAACTAGCGATAATTTTTGTCTCTAACTTGTTTAGAGACAAACATTATCGCCGCACATCGGCGAATTTTATCGCACATAAACCTTGCTATTAGCAAGGTTTATCGCAAATGCGATAAAAAACGGCCGCAATGCATGAATATCGTTGAAAAGTCAGCGATATTCATGCATTATCCAGCAAATGCTCTTAGCCATGTTATCCACTTCCCATTGGATAACATGGCTAAAACTGCTTAGGGCAGGTGTTAGGTTTTGGAGATATTTGCGCTTAGCGCGAATATCTCCAAAAGTTGGTAATAGGAGATAGCGATGGTTAGGGACTGTTTCCAGTCGCTAAAATCTTGGCACGCCCACTTTGCATGTCATTAGTGATAAATATCACTGATATGCAAAGCGGGGCCTAAGATGGTCGCTATCTCCTTTTAGCTGTCACTAACTGGTGTTAGCGACAGCTTGGTAATAGGGAGATAATTTTATCTCTTTTTTTTTGGCTTTTAAAGCCCAAAAAGCGGAAATAAACCCCCTTGATAATATGCCCCATGATTTCTCGGGGGTTTCAGCTGACAGGGCTTGGTATTGTGTTACGTGCTAATTTTTCCAGGAAACGTCAGAGGGTCGATGCAGGGGTTCTAGAAGGGGTGATAAACCATTTAAGCCTCATGAACAAGCGCATGGTCTTTTAAAGATTTGTGAAGTACTCGGGGCGGCGGTGTGTGTGTGCCCTCTTTCAGGAGCGGGCGGGGGGGGGCACTGCCAGCAACTTGCCAGGCCAGGCAGTGTTCAACACGTGCATCACCCTTTCTCTGCCTGCTATTGCGCTCCATGCTTCTGAAAGGTAAGAAAAAGAACGTGCATTTGAGTTTGAAATGTCCGATCTTGTAGCAGTACACTTGCAAAGCCCACACATGACAATAACCCGATTCAAGGCCCCATTCACCCGATTTTTTAAACATATATAGCACTCCAACAAAGTTAGATTTTAAAACTTTATTAACATTTAACTATAATGAACGGAACAAAAACTGTAAAAACATTTAAACATTTTTCACCCAAAAAAGCAACAATGGTCAGAAGCTGTCTTTTGTGCGAATAGTCCCAAGGCAGCACAACGTGCAGAGTTCTGGACGGCACCCAGGTGATGTCGCCTGGGTGCCGCACTGGTTTTGGGATCCTACAATGCTGCTCCGAAAATTGGCGTGGGGCGTCCCGGGTGGGGCGGGGGGAGGCCTCGTCAGTAGCGGTCTGTTGTGCGAATAGTCCCAAGGCAGCAGAACGCGCTGAGATGTTGATGGCACCCAGGTGATGTCCAGTAAACTGCCGCACTGGTTTTGGTATCCTACAATGCTGCTCCGAAAATTTGCGTGCGGCGGCCCGGGGGGGGGGGGGGGGAGGATCGTGGGGGAGGCGGCGTGAACGGACCTCCCCAGGTGGCGGCCATCCAGCTGAGTTGCGCCCGCTCTTGCGGCTACAGCGTCTCGCTCACCATGTTGTTGAGTTGCTCCCACTCTTGCAGTGCAGCGATAGGCAGCTGCCACATGACTCTTAAAATGGCGGACGGCTCTTCGGTTTTGGGCCTGGTCCACTGAAATGGCCCTGGGACACCTTGGAACTCGGACGCTTGCCTGCTAGGGCTTGGGGTCCATTCTCGAAAAGCGTCCCCTCAGCCGTGAAGATTCTACAAAAGTCTTGGGGGCCCCCGACTCCCGCAGGCTTCCGGTGGGGAGCGGCTGCCATGATTGCTCGCGGAATGACCACGACGGAGCCACGAGATGGTGGTGCTCTCATGCTGACGCCAGCTTCAGTCTGAATGATCCAGAAACAAGGTGTGGCTTTCATCGTTTGGGAAAAAAAAATGTTCTAAACCAATGAAAAGTGTTATTTTTAGGTCATATGACCAAGCCTTCCATCTTTAGGAAACCAAAAGTAAAATGATCCAATGAAAAGTTTTATAAACAAGTCACATGACCTGTTATGCGGCATAGGGCTACAAAAAGCGTAGAAAATCCGTTGGCACGTGAGGCGGCGTCAGTAGCGGACCGATGTGCGAATAGGCCGAAGGCAGCACAACGCGCCGAGATCCGGATGGCACCGAGTTAGCGTCCAGCAAGTTGCTGCACTGGTGTGGCTATCCTACAATGCTGCGCCGAAAGACGGCGTGTCCAGCTGAGTTGCGGTCACTCTTGTGGTACAGTGACTTGAACGCGCCGAGATCCGGATGGCACCGAGGTGGTGTCCAGCAAATTGCCGCACTGGTGTGGCCATCCTACAATGCTGCGCCGAAAGACGGCGTGTCCAGCTGAGTTGCGGTCACTCTTGCGGTACAGTGACTCGAACGCGCCGAGATCCGGATGGCACCGAGGTGGTGTCCAGCAAATTGCCGCACTGGTGTGGCCATCCTACAATGCTGCGCCGAAAGACGGCGTGTCCAGCTGAGTTGCGGTCACTCTTGTGGTACAGTGAGTCGAACGTGCCGAGATCCGGATGGCACCGAGGTTGTGTCCAGCAAGTTGCCGCACTGGTGTGGCCATCCTACAATGCTGTGCCGAAAGTCGGCGTGAGGTGCCCCGTTGGCTTATGAGGTGATGTCAGTAGTGGACCGATGTGTGAATAGGTCGGAACCAGCACAAGGCGCCAAGATCCGAATGGCAAGTCCTGGATGTTGAGTGCCTCAGTTGAGAGTTCTGAGCAGTGCTTGTAAGACTGTCTGAAGCTTATTTGCACCTGCTGCAGCTTCACTATTGCCCTGGTGTGGCCAAAGGTCGCACATGACATAGGCGGCCGGCTCCCGAGGTCCGGCGGAACTTTTTTCCTTTTCCTTTCTGCTTCTTTTCCTACAATCCGTTTCATCTGAAGACACGACCAGGTCCCTGAATGTGTGCAGGGGGACGCTATTGATTGAATGAAAATGGCGGCTTGACACAAAGCTGACTCAAGCGTTGCTGTTGATGCTATACAGACAAAAATTGGTTTTCAGTTTGTACATTCTTCAGGATTTTTTTTTCTATCCAAGTCTGATTGAGAGTTTGTAGAAAAATGGCTTCAGATTTTCCACATACTACTCTTCAACATTCTTCCTAAATGTAACAATGTGAAACTCACTAGGAGAACGGCTGTTTCTGTTTCCTTTCAAAATGCTGCCAACAATATTTTCTGAATGGAAGACACCATCTTGTAGCATAAAGGGCCGAAAGGGGTTCTGGTCTGGCCGATGGTTGGTGGAGACATTTTGACTATATCTTGGACCTGCCCGGCCTCGCCCAAAATGGCGCCGGTATAAATGGGACTCGTAATTCCTTGCCCGCAAATGTATATCTAGAAAATGTTATTGTAAGTGGCCCTGTCGTATTTTAATTACAAAATGTACATCCACCGATTCCGCAACTGTTAGACAGCTTTTTTCTTGCAACCTAATGGCCCGTACGTTACGTTCCTCTACAGTGTAAATGTCTCCTCATCATATACGATTTCAGTTTGCTCCGTGGCCGGCCCACGTGGTTATAGGCCCGTATTTGTATACTGACATTTTCACAATAAAGGTTTTTAAAACAAAACACGGTAGTAGTATTTACATTGGTAAAGTTTTTACTTTTAGTCACTGTTTTCGAATCAGTAAAAGGCAAGTGAAATAAAGCAGTCCAATTACATGACGGATAAAAGGTATAATATGTAGGAACGCAGTAAAGATAAATGGTCAAGGGCAGTTGTGTTTTTCATTTCTGCAACATAAAGTGATCGATAAGAATCTGATAATCAGGCGTATCGGCGACTAAGACAGCAGGCCGAATCTCTTTTACTCAACGGCTCCGTCATGGAAGGAAGAAACGCCCTTTTTCTCGAAAAAGGAATATATTTTACTTGCAGCACAGTTGTAAATTTTCCGGGAAAGTACATTAGCCAGGAATATTATAACATATGTTTAAAAAAAAATAATGTTCGAAAACAATAAAAAGCGTAATTTTTAGGTCATATGACCAAGCTTTTCATCATTAAAATAACAAAAGTAAAATGAACCAATGAAAAGTTTTATTAACAAGTCACATGACCTGTTATGCTTACGTTACGCGCTGTGCGCCGCGCCTCGGATCACTTCCGGGTGCGCTAACGCGGCGTGTCATATAACGCATTACGCGACAACGTAGGTCAAGAATATAGTCAAAATGTCTCCACCAACCAGCGTTCGGAACACAACCCCTTTCAGCAGTCCAAAAAGTTCTGTTAAATGACAACAGAGGGGACAGGCAACAAGAACCATCAGTCAAAGAGGGGAGGGCAAGTTCTTCTCTTCCGGGTCATGTTGGGGCGCTACCGGAACTGATCGAATTGGTAGTCTACAGTGTTTCTGGATGTTTCAGACTAAAGCTGGCGTCAGCATGAGAGCACTACCATCTCGTAGCTCCGTCGTGGCCATTCCACGAGCAATCATGGCAGCCGCTCCACACCAGAAGCCTGCGGGAGTCGGAGGCCCCCAAAACTTTTGTAGAATCTTCACGGCTGAGGGGACGCTTTCGAGAATGGGACCCAAGCCCTATCAGGGAAGCGTCCGAGTTCAAAGGTGTCCCAGGGCCATTTTAGTGGACCAGGCCCAAAACCGAAGAGCCGGCCGCCATTTTGAGAGTCCTGTGGCAGCCGCCTATCGCTGCACCGCAAGAGCGGGAGCAACTCAACTACATGATGAGCGAGACGCTGTAGTCGTAAGAGCGGGCGGTAAACAGCTGAATGGCGGAAGAGGCACAGTGTAGCAAAAGCGGGAGGAATGGCAACTGAAACGGTAAAGGGGCGCCCCACTACAGCGTGTCTTCAGGTCAAACGGATTGTGGGACAAGGTCCAGAATTGAAGAGTCATCAAAAGGCAAAAAGTTCCGCCGGACCCCGGGAGCCGGCCGCCTGTGTCGGGGGCGATCTCAGGCTACACCAGTGCTATAAGACTTGGGGAGGGTGTCGGAGCCAAGCGTCTTCTCCGAGTCCATGGCCATCACACCGCCCCTCAGGGGCCTCCGTCAAGCTGTTTAGGAAGGTAACATATCACATTGTTTTCTAATGCAGTCAGGTCCACAAACAACACTCACTTACTTTGAGAATAGTGAAGCTGCAGTAGGTGGAAATAAGCTTCAGACAGTGTTACAAGCACTGCTCAGAACTCTTAACTATGGCACCCAACATCCAGAACTTATGCCATTTGAGAATGGCAGTGACATTGAAGCAACTCAGGGACCAAAACCATTAACGTACTTTCACGTATCAAAATCTTACTTGGGGAGGGGGCAGGAGCGAAGCGCCCCCTCCCAGTCCGCGCCACCACACCGTATGTTGAAAATCTGAAGCCATCGTTCTACAAAGTGAACCAACCTTGGATTGAAAAATCTAGAAAAATGTACAAACTGAAAACCAGTTTTGGTCTGCATAGCATCAGTAGCAACGCTTGCTATCAGAGTGCATGAGTTTCATGCTCGATCGATTGAGCTAGCCGGATCGGGCAATAAAAAGTATAAAATAGTTATGTAAATAGTTATTTAATAAAATGTTTTACCCTGTTTCTTTGCTGGTGTGTTGTCTATATTTTTAATATTTGCATAGGGTTTGTCGTTATTTTGGGCGGGGTGGGTGACGGAGTCGAGCTGTCTTGCAGCCCTCATGGTGTGGAGCTCAGTTCATCTCACTATTTTCGTATTTCTCATGAAGGGTTGTTCCTAATATTTCTATTTTAGCGAGGTCAAAAAGAGATCCAATTAGTGGCCTACTGATTTTGCTCGATTGCTTTTATTTTTTTACACGATTTTTCACTATCTGCAAAGACTAAACAGAGTATTGCGACTTTGTGCTTGTTTGTAAATAGAGAATGATCCAAAGAGAACCAATTCTAAAACAGTAAATGCTTGGATAACAATCAATCAAATGGAGAGACAAGCAGGCACGACGGATTACAACGGGGGCAAAGGCCTGCGTTAACTACCGTTCACTATCTGCAAAGAGAGAGTACTACTAAGAGAAAAGAGGGGAGGGGGGGCAGCGTTCAAAGCACATCAGCGTGCATAAATACGAAAATGTTTTTATCTATCACGTACTTGACATTTTAAAGTTTTTCATATTTGCTATTAAAAAACCAATGAAATTCACAGAAAAAACCATAGGTTATAGTGGATATATAGTTAGGAATTTGCATTTACAAAACCTTGAAAATTCAATGAAAAAACCATTGGTTTTAGGCCATATATAGTTAGGGATTTGCATTTACAAAACCTTATTTTACTCGCATAAAACCATTGAAATTCCATATATAGTTATAAGCGCTAACTATATATCGCGCACCCGCAATCCACTGCTGATGATGTCACATATTACATCATTCATGACATGGTTAGTGACATCACTGATGACATCACTGATGACATCACAAATGACATCAATGATGACATCACTGAAAACATCTCATTTGACATGACTGATAACATCACTGATGATATCATTCATGTGATAATACCATGAACCTCTTCAGACTCTAATATAACCTTAGATACAATCAGTGTAAACAGACAGTCACAGACTGTCACTCATCCATGGAGTTACTCACACACCTAGTCAGTTATGCCAAAAATCAATCACACCTCCATTTTCTCAACTATACAGTTATACACACCTTACTTATTCAAACATATACTAACACATATTTACTTTACTCTCTTATACAATCTCTGATACATGTTCACAATGATCCATACAGCCACTCACACATTCACTGGCTCTTATGCACAGTTATTTATAGATGTCAACTCTCACATGTACTGTGTTTTACATATGTACTTAATTTGACATGTAGCACTGAGATATCCATTCACTCACTAATACACTCACGCACAGTCAACCGCCCATACAGCTGTTTGCACATGCACTTTTGAATCTATACATATAGTGAATCAACTACTCACACATCTATGTACAGAGTCACACACCTCCCAGCCACCCATACACACACACTCAGTTTCCCATACAAATACTTGGACAACCAATCAATAACCCATACAGTTACTCATATAGCTACTGATCAACATATGCAGCAGTTTGTACAACAACAGATATAATGATGCACAAATGAAAACAGTTTAGTCACTAACCCATGCACTCAGTGAGACACATTTAATCACTCACTCAATCAGTCAGTCATGCACCTAGTAAATCCTTCATCCAGACACTTATACATCCACTCATTCTTCAATATGTAAAACATATTTTAACTTTACAGAAACATACAGTCACTGGATGTTGTCATCAGTGATGTCATCAGTGATGTCATTTGAGATGTCATCAGTGATGTCACTAACCATGTCATGAATGATGTAATATGTGACATCATCAGCAGTGGATTGCGGGTGCGCGATATATAGTTAGCGCTTATAACTATATATGGAATTTCAATGGTTTTATGCGAGTAAAATAAGGTTTTGTAAATGCAAATCCCTAACTATATATGGCCTAAAACCAATGGTTTTTTCATTGAATTTTCAAGGTTTTGTAAATGCAAATTCCTAACTATATATCCACTATAACCTATGGTTTTTCTGTGAATATATATATATATATTACCTACTGGCTATCGCCAGTAGGTATATATAGTTAGGATTAATTCCCTATGGGATTTTTGAAAATTCTATGTCTAATAACTTTGGCGTTTGTGGACGGAATCGGCTGAAATTTTCAGGAAAATGGCACATTTTGTTTCTGAGCAGCCCCTGAAAATTTGGTGGGGTTTCGTCAAGGGGGGGCTGAGAAAAAAGGGGGGTCCCAAAACGCGTTTTTTACATTGAGTTTTCCATAATCAATCAATCAATCAGTGACACTTGTAAAGCGCGCTACATACCCGTAGGGTCTCAAGGCGCTGGGGGGGGGGGGGGTGCCGCTACTGCTCGAACAGCCAGGTCTTCAGCTTCTTCCTGAAGGAGAGGTGGTCTTGGGTCAGGCGCAGGTCGGACGGGAGGGAGTTCCAGGTCTTGGCGGCCAGGTAGGAGAAGGACCTTCCTCCTGTAGTTGCTCTTCGGATGCGGGGGACGGCGGCGAGGGCGTGGTTGGCTGATCGGAGGTGGCGTTTGGGAGCGTAGAAGTTGACTCGGCTGTTGAGGTAGCTCGGGCCTTGGTCGTGTAGGGCTTTGTGTGCGTGGGTGAGGAGGCGGAAGGTGATTCTCTTGTTGATGGGGAGCCAGTGAAGGTCTCTCAGATGTCCGGAGATGTGGCTGGATCGTGGGATGTCGAGGATGAGTCTGGCTGAGGCGTTTTGGATCCGCTGGAGTCTCTTCTGGAGCTTGGCGGTGGTCCCGGCGTAGAGGGCGTTGCCGTAGTCCAGTCGGCTGGTGACGAGGGCCTGGGTGACGGTCTTCCTGGTCTCTGTGGGGATCCACCAGAAGATCTTCCGTAGCATGCGTAGGATGTTGAAGCACGCCGAGGAGACGCTGTTGACTTGCCTGGTCATGGAGAGGGAGGAGTCCAGGATGAAGCCCAGGTTACGTGCATGGTCTGTCGGTTTGGGTGCGGTGCCCAGGGCGGGAGGCCACCAGGAGTCGTCCCAGGCGGAGGGAGAGGAGCCCAGGATGAGGACCTCCGTCTTGTCCGAGTTCAGTTTCAGGCGGCTGGTCGTCATCCACTCGGCTACCTCTTTCATCCCTTCGTGTAGGTTGGCTCTGGCGGCGGCGGGGTTGTTGGTCAGGGAGAGGATCAGCTGGGTGTCGTCGGCGTAGGAGATGATGCTGAGGTGGTGTTTGCGTACGATGGCCGCGAGGGGGCTCATGTAGACGTTGAAGAGGGTGGGGCTCAGGGATGATCCTTGGGGGACGCCGCAGATGACTTCGGAGGCCTCTGACTTGTATGGTGGTAGGCGGACTCGCTGTGTTCTTCCGTCGAGGAAGGAGATGATCCATTCCAGCGCCTTGTCCTGGATTCCGATGTTGCTGAGGCGCCGTATTAGGGTGCGGTGGCAGACCGTGTCGAATGCCGCGGAGAGGTCTAGGAGGATGAGGGCCGCTGTTTCTCCATTGTCCATCAGGGCTCGGATGTCATCGGTGGCGGCGATGAGGGCGGTCTCGGTGCTGTGTTCGGCTCGGAAGCCGGACTGTGAGGGGTCGAGGGATCCGTTCGTCTCGAGGAAGGCGGCCATCTGCTTGTTGACGGTCTTCTCGATGACTTTGGCTGGAAACGGGAGAAGCGAGATGGGGCGGTAATTCTTGAGGTCGGTGGGGTCCGCTGTTGGTTTCTTGAGTAGAGCGCTGAGTTCGGCGTGTTTCCAGCTCTCGGGGAAGATGGCGGTGTCGAAGGATGTGTTGATGATGTCTCGCAGGTGGGGTGCGATGACAGCGTCGGCCTTGTTGAAGATGTGGTGGGGGCAGGGGTCGGTTGGTGATCCGGAGTGGATTGAGTTCATCGTGCGGATGGTGTCTTCTGTGCTGATCGGGGTCCAGGCGTGGAGGGTGGTGGTGGGGGGGGCTGGCTGGTCGGTCGTGGTGTGCGTTGGTTGGTTGTTGAAACTGCTGTGTATGTCCGCGATCTTGTTGTGGAAGTATGAAGCCAGGGAGTTGCAGAGGTCTTGCGATGGGGTGATGTCGTTGTTTCCCGCGTTGGGGTTGGAAAGCTCTTTCACGATGTTGAAGAGTTCCTTGCTGTTGTGTGCGTTGTTGTCCAACCGGTCCTTGAATGCTGTTCTCTTGGCGGCGCGGATCAGCTGGTGGTGTTTCCGGGTGGCAAGTTTGTAGGAGGTCCTGTTGTCCGGTGTCGGATCCCTTTTCCAGACTTTCTCGAGGGCTCGGCAGTTCTTCTTGGAGCTCTTGAGTTCGTCGGTGAACCATGGGGCCTTCTTGCTGCCGGGTCTGCTAGGCGGGGTCCTCAGCGGGGCGAGTTCGTCCGCGCAGTTGCTGATCCACTTCGTGATGTTATCGGCGGCCTGGCTGGGGTTCGCTGAGCTGGCAGGAGGGTGTTGGCTCAGGGAGGTGGCGAGCTGGTCTGCTGTGATCTTGTTCCAGCTTCTGCGGGCGGTGTGTTGCTGGTGTTGGTGGGTCGTTGTTCTCTTGAAGGTGAAGTGGACGCAGCTGTGGTCCGTCCATTGAAGCTCTGTGGCGTGGCTGAAGTCGATGTCTGTGCTGGATGAGAAGACGGCGTCGAGTGTGTGTCCGGCGAGGTGTGTGGGGGTGGACACCAGTTGCTTGAGTCCCAGGTTGGCGAGGTTGTCGAGCAGGGTGCTGGTGTTGTGGTCGTTGTTGTTCTCCAGATGGAAGTTGAGGTCTCCCAGGAGGATGTAGTCAGCGGAGGTGAGGGCATGCGGGCTGACGAAGTCGGCGATGTCGTCGCTGAATTGCGTGCGTGGTCCAGGGGGTCGGTAGATCAGGGTGCCTCTGAGGGTGGTGTTCGGGTTGGTGTGGATCTGGAAATGCAGGTGTTCGGCGCTGGTCAGGGTGTTGTCGGTGCTGGTCGTGAGGCGGATGGTGTTCCTGTGGATGATGGCGATGCCTCCTCCCATCTGGTTGGCGTTTCGGTCCCTCCGGACGATCTTGTAGCCCTCTGGGATAGCGATGGCGATGTCGGGAGCTGAAGAGGCGTTCATCCAGGTCTCCGTGAGGAAGGCAACGTCTGGGGCTGTGGTGTCGAGGAGGTTCCAGAGTTCGATGGCGTGTCTGTGGACGGAGCGGGTGTTGAGGAGGATGCACTTGAGGTGGGTGCTGCTGGAGTTCGACTTGGCGGGTGCTGGTGCGGGGCTGGTCCGGCTGCAGGAGAACTTGCAGGCGTGGCAGCTGAATGGTCCGTGGGTGCGTCTTGGAGTGACTTGGTGGCATTCTGGGTGTCGGCCGGTGTTGAGAGCGGTGAGGGTGGCGGCTGAGTACGTCAGGCGGGTCGGTCGGGCTCTTCGGGGGCCAGGGGTCCTGGCACTGGGCGCGGTCCAGGTGCGGACGGGCGTAGACGGGCTTACCTTTGGCGCGCCTTTGGCGCACAATCGGCGCGCCCGCTGCGCGTGACCGCTGCGCGTTCGCACGGTCGCCATTTAAGGCGAAGTGCGCGGGTGGGCGGGGCAGCTGGGAGGCGGGAGCGGGGAGGGTTACAGAAGAAAAAGGGGCGGGGACAAGCGGCTGTGGCGGGAAGGGAGGGCGGGGGGCGGAGCGGTAGGCGGACAACCAGGAAGGAGGGTACACACGTTACAATACTGAACAGGCACAAAATAGCGACAAAAACGGGAAAAAAGCAGAGAAAACAATAGATCAGTGGGACAAGCACAAATACCTGACAAAACAACCAAAACAAGGGGAAAAAGCGCTCGCAGCGGCGGCAGCCGGCGAACGAGGCAAAAACGAGGCAGCAGCGAGGCAAGGGGCACACGCAGCAGCTGGTGGCCGTGCGGCGCGGGGGTGTCCCACAAGTGGGTCACACTCACCTGCGTCGCACAGTCGCCATTTAAGGCCAAGTGCGCGGGTGGGCGGGGCAGCTGGGAGGCGGGAGCGGGGAGGGTTACAGAAGAAAAAGGGGCGGGGACAAGCGGCTGTGGCGGGAAGGGAGGGCGGGGGGCGGAGCGGTAGGCGGACAACCAGGAAGGAGGGTACACACGTTACAATACTGAACAGGCACAAAATAGCGACAAAAACGGGAAAAAAGCAGAGAAAACAATAGATCAGTGGGACAAGCACAAATACCTGACAAAACAACCAAAACAAGGGGAAAAAGCGCTCGCAGCGGCGGCAGCCGGCGAACGAGGCAAAAACGAGGCAGCAGCGAGGCAAGGGGCACACGCAGCAGCTGGTGGCCGTGCGGCGCGGGGGTGTCCCACATAGGGCGGTTGGACTCACTTTTAGCTCGAACGGCTGAATGGATTTGCACGAAACTTGGCAAAATTGTAGGGACTGTTAGCCCGATGTGCCTTTGCTAGGTCTCAATATATGTGCTTCAGTGGATTTTGAGAAATTAACGTTTAAATCAAGATTTATATCTGTAACAGCGCTCCGGGCAGCGATCCGGTCCGCTTACTTTTCGCGTTTCGGAACTTTGCGCGCAGAAAGCTGATTGGCTCTCCGGTGTCTGTCAACATTCTAAACAGTCCGGAGCGGCCGCCATCTTATCTCTCGGTAGGATCGAGAGAGAAGAAGAGGTGAAAAACGAAGGGGGAATTTAATGAAAGGGGGCAAGGTATCCCCCTCTTGACCCCCTAGGAATGTTGTTGGGGTTATTAAAGGGTCCCGTGGGGAAAATAAAAAAAAATATTATTTTTCACGGTAGAAGCGCTTCACGGGCCGCGAACTGGGCCGCAAACTGGTAGCGAAACGGGAATTCGCCATTTTGTGCTTTGTTAATTAAATTACTAGGTATAAGGGGGTGCGGGAGACGTATCCTAATCCCCTATGTTTCCTGAGGGTGGCTGAGGAGGCTGATATATGTTGATACATCTCTTCCAGCGGCTGCGCCATCTTGCCTTTTTTCCAATGCCACAATTTTGTCGTTCACGGCAGCCATTTTAGATGCCAGGCTGGTCCCAGGCTATCACCTACCCCTGCGGATGTAGTTTATGGCCCCAGCTGTAGAGAATTCAGACATGCCAACCCTCCCGATTCAGGCGTGAGACTACTGATTTCAGTGCTGGTCTCCCGCCTCCCGATTTCTGCAAGCAAAAACCCGGGGGCATATTACGAACAACTAGCGATAATTTTTGTCTCTAACTTGTTTAGAGACAAAAATTATCGCCGCACATCGGCGATTTTTATCGCAGATAAACCTTGCTATTATCGCAGAAAAGTCAGCGATATTCATGTATTATCGAGCAAATGCTCTAAGGCATGTAATCCACCTCCCATTGGATAACATGGCTAAGAACTGCTCAGGGCAGGTGTTAGATTTTGGAGATATTCGCGCTTAGCGCGAATATCTCCAAAAGTTGGTAATAGGAGATAGCGATGTTAGGGACTGTTTCCAGTCGCTAACATCTTGGCACGCCCACTTTGCATGTCATTAGTGATAAGTATCACTGACATGCAAAGCGGGGCCCAAGATGGTCGCTATCTCCTTTTAGCTGTCACTAACTGGTGTTAGCGACAGCTTGGTAATAGGGAGATAATTTTATCTCCGCTTTCATGGCTTTTAAAGCCAAAAAAGCGGAGATAAACCCCCTTGATAATATGCCCCACGATTCCTTGGGGGTTTCAGCTGATAGGGCTTGGTATTGTGTTACATGGTAATTTTTCCAGGAAACGTCAGAGGGTCGATGCAGGGGTTCTAGAAGAGGTGATAAACCATTTAAGCCTCATGAACAAGCGCATGGTCTTTTAAAGATTTGTGAAGTACTCGGGGCGGCGGTGTGTGTGTGCCCTCTTTCAGGAGCGGGCGGGGGGGCACTGCCAGCAACTTGCCAGGTCAGGTAGTGTTCAACACGTGCATCACCCTTTCTCTGTCTGCTATTGCGCTCCATGCTTCGGAAAGGTAAGAAAAAGAACGTGCATTTGAGTTTGAAATGTCCGATCCTGCAGCAGCACACTTCCAAAGCCCACACATGACAATAACCCGATTCAAGGCCCCATTCACCCGTTTTTAAAAAAATAGATAACACTCCAACAAAGTAAGATTATAAAACTTTATTAACTTTTAACTATAATGAACGGAACAAAAACTGTAAAAACATTTAAACATTTTTCACCGCAAAAAGCAACAATGGTTAGAAGCTGTCTTTTGTGCGAATAGTCCCAAGGCAGCACAACGTGCAGAGTTCTGGACGGCACCCAGGTGATGTCGCCTGGGTGCCGCACTGGTTTTGGGATCCTACAATGCAGCACAGAAAAACAGCGTGGGGCGTCCCGGGTGGTGCGGGGGGAGGCCTCGTCAGTAGCGGTCTGTTGTGCGAATAGTCCCAAGGCAGCAGAACGCGTTGAGGTGTTGATGGCACTGTGTCCAGTGTCCCATGGCTGACACAACATGTACGACAGGCACCCAGGTGATGTCCAGTAAACTGCCGCACTGGTTTTGGTATCCTACAATGCTGCTCCGAAAATTGGCGTGCGGCGGCCCGGGGGGGGGGGGCGTGGGGGAGGCGGCGTGAACGGGCCTCCCCAGGTGGCGGCCATCCAGCTGAGTTGCGCCCGCTCTTGCGTCTACAGCGTCTCGCTCACCATGTTGTTGAGTTGCTCCCACTCTTGCAGTGCAGCGATAGGCGGCTGCCACATGACTCTTAAAATGGCGGACGGCTCCTCGGTTTTGGGCCTGGTCCACTGAAATGGCCCTGGGACATCTTGGAACTCGGACGCTTGCCTGCTAGGGCTTGGGCTCCATTCTCGAAAAGCGTCCCCTCAGCCGTGAAGATTCTACAAAAGTCTTATCACATTGTTTTCTAATGCAGTCAGGTCCACAAACGACACTCACTTACTTTGAGAATAGTGAAGCTGCAGTAGGTGGAAATAAGCTTCAGACAGTGTTACAAGCACTGCTCAGAACTCTTAACTATGGCACCCAACATCCAGAACTTATGCCATTTGAGAATGGCAGTGACATCGAAGCAACTCAGGGACCAAAACCATTAATGTACTTTCACGTATGAAAATCTTACTTGGGGAGGGGGCAGGAGCGAAGCGCCCCCTCCCCGTCAGCGCCACCACACCGTATGTTGAAAATTTGAAGCCATCATTCTACAAAGTCAACCAAACTTGGATTGAAAAATCTAGAAAAATGTACAAACTGAAAACTAGTTTTGGTCTGCATAGCATCAGTAGCAACGCTTGAGTCAGCTTTGTGTCAAGCCGCCATTTTGATTCAACAAAGCACAGGCATTGAAAAAGGCTCAAACTCAGAACTCTGAACTATGGCACCCAACATCCAGGAGCTTGCCATCCGGATCTTGGAGCCTTGTGCTGCTTTCGACCTATTCACACATCGGTCCACTACTGACATCATCTTATAAACCAACGTTATGTAAGACTAAACAGAGTATTGCGACTTTGTGCTTGTTTGTAAATAGAGAATGATCCAAAGAGAACCAATTCTAAAACAGTAAATGCTTGGACAACAATCAATCAAATGGAGAGACAAGCAGACACGACGGATTACAACGGGGGCAAAGGCCTGCGTTAACTACCGTTCACTATCTGCAAAGAGAGAGTACTACTAAGACAAAAGAGGGGAGGGGGGGGGGGGTGCAGCGTTCAAAGCACATCAGCGTGCATAAATACGAAAATGTTTTTATCTATCACGTACTTGACATTTTAAAGCTTTTCATATTTGCTATTAAAAAACCAATGAAATTCACAGAAAAAACCATAGGTTATAGTGGATATATAGTTAGGAATTAGCATTTACAAAACCTTGAAAATTCAATGAAAAAACCATTGGTTTTAGGCCATATATAGTTAGGGATTTGCATTTACAAAACCTTATTTTACTCGCATAAAACCATTGAAATTCCATATATAGTTATAAGCGCTAACTATATATCGCGCACCCGCAATCCACTGCTGATGATGTCACATATTACATCATTCATGACATGGTTAGTGACATCACTGATGACATCACTGATGACATCACAAATGACATCAATGATGACATCACTGAAAACATCTCATTTGACATGACTGATAACATCACTGATGATATCATTCATGTGATAATACCATGAACCTCTTCAGACTCTAATATAACCTTAGATACAATCAGTGTAAACAGACAGTCACAGACTGTCACTCATCCATGGAGTTACTCACACACCTAGTCAGTTATGCCAAAAATTAATCACACCTCCATTTTCTCAACTATACAGTTATACACACCTTACTTATTCAAACATATACTAACACATATTTACTTTACTCTCTTATACAATCTCTGATACATGTTCACAATGATCCATACAGCCACTCACACATTCACTGGCTCTTATGCACAGTTATTTATAGATGTCAACTCTCACATGTACTGTGTTTTACATATGTACTTAATTTGACATGTAGCACTGAGATATCCATTCACTCACTAATACACTCATGCACAGTCAACCGCCCATACAGCTGTTTGCACATGCACTTTTGAATCTATACATATAGTGAATCAACTACTCACACATCTATGTACAGAGTCACACACCTCCCAGCCACCCATACACACACACTCAGTTTCCCATACAAATACTTGGACAACCAATCAATAACCCATACAGTTACTCATATAGCTACTGATCAACATATGCAGCAGTTTGTACAACAACAGATATAATGATGCACAAATTAAAACAGTTTAGTCACTAACCCATGCACTCAGTGAGACACATTTAATCACTCACTCAATCAGTCAGTCATGCACCTAGTAAATCCTTCATCCAGACACTTATACATCCACTCATTCTTCAATATGTAAAACATATTTTAACTTTACAGAAACATACAGTCACTGGATGTTGTCATCAGTGATGTCATCAGTGATGTCATTTGAGATGTCATCAGTGATGTCACTAACCATGTCATGAATGATGTAATATGTGACATCATCAGCAGTGGATTGCGGGTGCGCGATATATAGTTAGCGCTTATAACTATATATGGAATTTCAATGGTTTTATGCGAGTAAAATAAGGTTTTGTAAATGCAAATCCCTAACTATATATGGCCTAAAACCAATGGTTTTTTCATTGAATTTTCAAGGTTTTGTAAATGCAAATTCCTAACTATATATCCACTATAACCTATGGTTTTTTCTGTGAATATATATATATATTACCTACTGGCTATCGCCAGTAGGTATATATAGTTAGGATTAATTCCCTATGGGATTTTTGAAAATTCTATGTCTAATAACTTTGGCGTTTGTGGACGGAATCGGCTGAAATTTTCAGGGAAATGGCACATTTTGTTTCTGAGCAGCCCCTGAAAATTTGGTGGGGTTTCGTCAAGGGGGGGCTGAGAAAAAAGGGGGGTCCCAAAACGCGTTTTTTACATTGAGTTTTCCATAGGGCGGTTGGACTCACTTTTAGCTCGAACGGCTGAATGGATTTGCACGAAACTTGGCAAAATTGTAGGGACTGTTAGCCCGATGTGCCTTTGCTAGGTCTCAATATATGTGCTTCAGTGGATTTTGAGAAATTAACGTTTAAATCAAGATTTATATCTGTAACAGCGCTCCGGGCAGCGATCCGGTCCGCTTACTTTTCGCGTTTCGGAACTTTGCGCGCAGAAAGCTGATTGGCTCTCCGGTGTCTGTCAACATTCTAAACAGTCCGGAGCGGCCGCCATCTTATCTCTCGGTAGGATCGAGAGAGAAGAAGAGGTGAAAAACGAAGGGGGAATTTAATGAAAGGGGGCAAGGTATCCCCCTCTTGACCCCCTAGGAATGTTGTTGGGGTTATTAAAGGGTCCCGTGGGGAAAATAAAAAAAAAATTATTTTTCACGGTAGAAGCGCTTCACGGGCCGCGAACTGGGCCGCAAACTGGTAGCGAAACGGGAATTCGCCATTTTGTGCTTTGTTAATTAAATTACTAGGTATAAGGGGGTGCGGGAGACGTATCCTAATCCCCTATGTTTCCTGAGGGTGGCTGAGGAGGCTGATATATGTTGATACATCTCTTCCAGCGGCTGTGCGTGAGCTTTTTTTTTTTTTGCTGCGTGACAGTCCGGAGCGGCCGCCATCTTATCTCTCGGTAGGATCGAGAGAGAAGAAGAGGTGAAAAACGAAGGGGGAATTTAATGAAAGGGGGCAAGGTATCCCCCTCTTGACCCCCTAGGAATGTTGTTGGGGTTATTAAAGGGTCCCGGGGGGAAAAGAAAAAAAAATGATTTTTCACGGTAGAAGTGCTTCACGGGCCGCGAACTGGTAGCGAAACGGGAATTCGCCATTTTGTGCTTCGTTAATTAAATTACTAGGTATAAGGGGGTGCGGGAGACGTATCCTAATCCCCTATGTTTCCTGAGGGTGGCTGAGGAGGCTGATATATGTTGATACATCTCTTCCAGCGGCTGCGCCATCTTGCCTTTTTTCCAATGCCACAATTTTGTCGTGCACGGCAGCCATTTTAGATGCCAGGCTGGTCCCAGGCTATCACCTACCCCTGCGGATGTAGTTTATGGCCCCAGCTGTAGAGAATTCAGACATGCCAACCCTCCCGATTCAGGCGTGAGACTACTGATTTCAGTGCTAGTCTCCCGCCTCCCGATTTCTGCAAGCAAAAACCCGGGGGCATATTACGAACATCTAGCGATAATTTTTGTCTCTAACTTGTTTAGAGACAAAAATTATCGCCGCACATCGGCGATTTTTATCGCAGATAAACCTTGCTATTATCGCAGAAAAGTCAGCGATATTCATGTATTATCGAGCAAATGCTCTAAGGCATGTAATCCACCTCCCATTGGATAACATGGCTAAGAACTGCTCAGGGCAGGTGTTAGATTTTGGAGATATTCGCGCTTAGCGCGAATATCTCCAAAAGTTGGTAATAGGAGATAGCGATGTTAGGGACTGTTTCCAGTCGCTAACATCTTGGCACGCCCACTTTGCATGTCATTAGTGATAAGTATCACTGACATGCAAAGCGGGGCCCAAGATGGTCGCTATCTCCTTTTAGCTGTCACTAACTGGTGTTAGCGACAGCTTGGTAATAGGGAGATAATTTTATCTCCGCTTTCATGGCTTTTAAAGCCAAAAAAGCGGAGATAAACCCCCTTGATAATATGCCCCACGATTCCTTGGGGGTTTCAGCTGACAGGGCTTGGTATTGTGTTACATGGTAATTTTTCCAGGAAACGTCAGAGGGTCGATGCAGGGGTTCTAGAAGAGGTGATAAACCATTTAAGCCTCATGAACAAGCGCATGGTCTTTTAAAGATTTGTGAAGTACTCGGGGCGGCGGTGTGTGTGTGCCCTCTTTCAGGAGCGGGCGGGGGGGCACTGCCAGCAACTTGCCAGGTCAGGTAGTGTTCAACACGTGCATCACCCTTTCTCTGCCTGCTATTGCGCTCCATGCTTCGGAAAGGTAAGAAAAAGAACGTGCATTTGAGTTTGAAATGTCCGATCCTGCAGCAGCACACTTCCAAAGCCCACACATGACAATAACCCGATTCAAGGCCCCATTCACCCGTTTTAAAAAAAATAGATAACACTCCAACAAAGTAAGATTATAAAACTTTATTAACTTTTAACTATAATGAACGGAACAAAAACTGTAAAAACATTTAAACATTTTTCACCGCAAAAAGCAACAATGGTTAGAAGCTGTCTTTTGTGCGAATAGTCCCAAGGCAGCACAACGTGCAGAGTTCTGGACGGCACCCAGGTGATGTCGCCTGGGTGCCGCACTGGTTTTGGGATCCTACAATGCAGCACAGAAAAACAGCGTGGGGCGTCCCGGGTGGTGCGGGGGGAGGCCTCGTCAGTAGCGGTCTGTTGTGCGAATAGTCCCAAGGCAGCAGAACGCGTTGAGATGTTGATGGCACTGTGTCCAGTGTCCCATGGCTGACACAACATGTACGACAGGCAACCAGGTGATGTCCAGTAAACTGCCGCACTGGTTTTGGTATCCTACAATGCTGCTCCGAAAATTGGCGTGCGGCGGCCCGGGGGGGGGGGGCGTGGGGGAGGCGGCGTGAACGGGCCTCCCCAGGTGGCGGCCATCCAGCTGAGTTGCGCCCGCTCTTGCGTCTACAGCGTCTCGCTCACCATGTTGTTGAGTTGCTCCCACTCTTGCAGTGCAGCGATAGGCGGCTGCCACATGACTCTTAAAATGGCGGACGGCTCCTCGGTTTTGGGCCTGGTCCACTGAAATGGCCCTGGGACATCTTGGAACTCGGACGCTTGCCTGCTAGGGCTTGGGCTCCATTCTCGAAAAGCGTCCCCTCAGCCGTGAAGATTCTACAAAAGTCTTATCACATTGTTTTCTAATGCAGTCAGGTCCACAAACGACACTCACTTACTTTGAGAATAGTGAAGCTGCAGTAGGTGGAAATAAGCTTCAGACAGTGTTACAAGCACTGCTCAGAACTCTTAACTATGGCACCCAACATCCAGAACTTATGCCATTTGAGAATGGCAGTGACATCGAAGCAACTCAGGGACCAAAACCATTAATGTACTTTCACGTATGAAAATCTTACTTGGGGAGGGGGCAGGAGCGAAGCGCCCCCTCCCAGTCAGCGCCACCACACCGTATGTTGAAAATTTGAAGCCATCGTTCTACAAAGTCAACCAAACTTGGATTGAAAAATCTAGAAAAATGTACAAACTGAAAACCAGTTTTGGTCTGCATAGCATCAGTAGCAACGCTTGAGTCAGCTTTGTGTCAAGCCGCCATTTTGATTCAACAAAGCACAGGCATTGAAAAAGGCTCAAACTCAGAACTCTGAACTATGGCACCCAACATCCAGGAGCTTGCCATCCGGATCTTGGAGCCTTGTGCTGCTTTCGACCTATTCACACATCGGTCCACTACTGACATCATCTTATAAACCAACGTTATGTAAGACTAAACAGAGTATTGCGACTTTGTGCTTGTTTGTAAATAGAGAATGATCCAAAGAGAACCAATTCTAAAACAGTAAATGCTTGGACAACAATCAATCAAATGGAGAGACAAGCAGACACGACGGATTACAACGGGGGCAAAGGCCTGCGTTAACTACCGTTCACTATCTGCAAAGAGAGAGTACTACTAAGACAAAAGAGGGGAGGGGGGGGGTGCAGCGTTCAAAGCACATCAGCGTGCATAAATACGAAAATGTTTTTATCTATCACGTACTTGACATTTTAAAGCTTTTCATATTTGCTATTAAAAAACCAATGAAATTCACAGAAAAAACCATAGGGTATAGTGGATATATAGTTAGGAATTTGCATTTACAAAACCTTGAAAATTCAATGAAAAAACCATTGGTTTTAGGCCATATATAGTTAGGGATTTGCATTTACAAAACCTTATTTTACTCGCATAAAACCATTGAAATTCCATATATAGTTAGATGCGCTAACTATATATCGCGCACCCGCAATCCACTGCTGATGATGTCACATATTACATCATTCATGACATGGTCAGTGACATCACTGATGACATCACTGATGACATCTCAAATGACATCACTGATGACATCACTGATGACATCTCATTTGACATTACTGATCACATCACTGATGATATCATTCATGTGATAATACGATGAACCTCTTCAGACTCTAATATAACCTTAGATACAATCAGTGTAAACAGACACTCACAGACTGTCACTCATCCATGGAGTTACTCACACACCTAGTCAGTCATGCAAAGAATCAATCACACCTCCATTTCCTCAACTATACAGTTATACAAACTTTACTTATTCAAACATATACTAACACATATTTACTCTCTTATACAATCCCTGATACAAGTTCACAATGATCCATACAGCCACTCACACATTCACTGGCTCTTATGCACAGTTATTTATATATGTCAACTCTCACATGTACTGTGTTTTACATATGTACTTACTTTGACATGTAGCACTGAGATATCCATTCACTCACCAATACACTCATGCACACAGTCAACCGCCCATACAGCTGTTTCCACATGCACTTTTGAAACCATACATCTAGTGAATCAACTGCTCACACATCTATGCACAGAGTCATACACCTCCCAGCCACCCACACACACACTCAGTCTCCCATACAAATACTTGGGCAACCAATCAATAACCCATATAGTTACTCATATAGCTACTTATCAACACATGCAACAGTTTACAGAACAACAGACATAATGATGCACAAATTAAGACAGTTTAGTCACTAACCCATGCACTCAGTGAGACACATTTAATCACTCACTCATACAGTCAGTCATGCACCTACTAAATCCTTCATCCAGACACTTATACATCCACTCATTCTTCAATATGTAAGACATATTTTAACTTTACAGAAACATACAGTCACTGGGTGTTGTCATCAGTGATGTCATCAGTGATGTCATTTGAGATGTCATCAGTGATGTCATCAGTGATGTCACTGACCATGTCATGAATGATGTAATATGTGACATCATCAGCAGTGGATTGCGGGTGCGCGATATATAGTTAGCGCATCTAACTATATATGGAATTTCAATGGTTTTATGCGAGTAAAATAATGTTTTGTAAATGCAAATCCCTAACTATATATGGCCTAAAACCAATGGTTTTTTCATTGAATTTTCAAGGTTTTGTAATTGCAAATTCCTAACTATATATCCACTATAACCTATGTTTTTTTCTGTGAATATATATATATATATATATATATATATATATATATATATATATATATATATTACCTACTGGCGGTCGCCAGTAGGTATATATAGTTAGGATTTTTTCCCTATGGGATTTCTGAAAATTCTATGCCTAATAACTTTTGCGTTCGTGGACGGAATTGGCTGAAATTTTCAGGAAAATGGCACATTTTGTTTCTGAGCAGACCTTGAAAATTTGGGGGGGTTTTGTGGAGGGGGGGCCGAGAAAAAAGGGGGGTCCCAAAACGCCTTTTTCCCATGTTAATTTCCATAGGGCGGTTGGACTCACTTTTAGCCCGAACGGCTGAATGGATTTTCACGAAACTTGGCAAAATTGTAGGGACTGTTAGCCCGATGTGCCTTTGCTAGGTCTCAATATATGTGCTTCAGTGGATTTTGAGAAATTAACGTTTAAATCAAGATATATATCTGTAACAGCGCTCCGGGCAGCGATCCGGTTCGCGAACCTTTCGCGTAACGGAACTTTGCGATGAGAAGCTGATTGGCCCTCCGGTGTCTGTCAACATTCTAAACAGTCCGGAGCGGCCGCCATCTTGTCTCTCGGTAGGATCGAGAGACAAGAGGAGGCCAAAACAAAGGGGGAAATTACCATAAGGGGGCATAGTAGATCCTCGTTGACCCCCTAGGTTTTATGTGGAGGTTTTAAAAGGGCCTAGGAGGGTCCAAAAAAAAAAATTTTTTTTTGCGTGGTAAGCGCCAAGTTCGCGAACCGGATAGCTTTCTGGGCAGCGAACTTTATGGATAAAAGAATGAAAGACTTTTCTAATACTGTATGTTAATTGTTTGTTGTTTTTCTTGTTTTTTTTTGTTTTCTTTATTTATTTATTTTTTTTATTATGATTGTGTTTCATACTTTATTAAATTTTCTAACATTTCATTGTCAGAAATGTCATAATTTATTATAGGGTGTAATTGTTTTTCATTTTGAAGCAAGTTGTCTACTGCTTCAACACATTGTAGAAGTTCGTGGTCTCTACTGTCATCCATAAAGTCATCAAGTTTGTCTTGGCTGCTCTCCTTCAGTTCAATCGAAAATGAAACTTGCTGCTCGCCTTCCATTTTGCCTGAAATTTGGATTAAAAAAATATATATTAGTAGAGATAGGGCACTGTTGGGATTAATTTTAGATAGGCAGTTTTTATCAGTGAATTTATCTTTTGGCAGTGTATAGTATGAGAGTGGAAATAGGACTAAAAAAAAGTGTATGTGATTTAACCAAGACACTACTACTACAGAGGGATAGTGTATATGTAGCAGAAAAAGTCTACTATATTAAGTCATAGTGCACAATATATTAAATTATAACTTACCTTCACAAAGAAGTTGAAGTTTTTTGAAGCTTTTGAAATAGGAGGTACAACAAGAAGTAGTAGTCAAAATGGCTGTGTTTCCTTCTCTCCCTTTATATATATACAGGTATATAACCAATCAAATGTCAGGTAATAAAAGTAGAAAATGAAAGTAACATTTTCATTGGTTGTCAATTCCAACAATTCAGATGTGTTTTGTGAAGTAATTTACCTCACGGTACTTGGAGAGGTCTACAGGCTAAATGGCTAAATGGAATTTCAATGAAATTTGTGAGAATGGAAGGGATTGTTATGTAGTATGAGCTAATCTATATTTGGTGAGAGTGTTTCTAGTCGTTATTCTGTAAATTACTTTCCCGCCTTTTTTTAGGACCGCTTTCCGGGAAGCTGCCCGGTTAGCGAACCTTAAGCGTCACGGGAGTCCACCATTTTGTGTTTCGTTCGCATTAAGATACAAGATGGAGGGCAAATAATGTTTAGAATGGGTAGAAGGGGTCATGGTAGACTTATCTTGACCCCCTAGGTTTTCTGAGCGTGGCTGAGGAGGCTTATATGTGCGGAAAAAAAATTTTTTTTAAAAAAATTCCGCGAGGTTAGCTTTCGGTTAGCGAACCGGGTAGCGCTCCGGGGAGCGAATTTTGTGGAAAATTAGTGAAAAAAGTTAGAGAAAAATAATAATTGTGAGTGATCAGATGTAGGGTAGCTCTGAGAAGAGCTTTTGGGTTTATGGTACATTTAGGTACTTATAAGTAGGTACCAATGCAGAGTCTTAAATTCAGAATGAAAATTCTGTTGCCCTCATCTGAGAAGTGAACTCCATCTCCTCTGTAGATATCTTGCATGTAGTAACGCAAGTTATTGTTGTACAGAGAGCCCATTCCATGGTCTCTCATGTAAGCTGAAACAGATTTGTTTACATGCTTCCTCGCTTTCTCAATTTGTGGACAAAATTGGTTGGACCACCTCCATTTCTGTCTTTGGCATATATTGGAATATACCAAGGCAGTTTGAGGAAAAAGTGCCATTAATTGCTCCAAGGTGTCCTTTAAAAGCATTTCCAGACCTACCCCTGTCAAAGTGCCCAAATCATTACCTCCACAGTGCACTATTAACAGGTCAGGTTTTGGCAAATGCATAAAGGTTTTCACCAATGGTATCAATTGGTGACATTTTAATCCTCTTTGGCCCAACCACTTAATTTCCACATCTTGTAAATTGAGGTTGTGTAAATTTCTGCTCTCAGCATACCTTTGAGCCCAGTGGATGTAACTATGTCCAACAATCCAGACGTTAAACATGGTGGAAGAAGGTTGTTCTGCAGTCAGATGAAGTGTGGTAATGAAAGGGCAGTTGAAACAGTAGGAGTTTCTAAAGAAAAAAAACTGTGGATTTACAATGCTAATGATTCATTAGCAGTGATTGGTGCATTTCCATTTCTGAAAACAGAAAGTTAGGGTGCATGGATGTGTTCTTTGAAAGATGTAATTTGAATGGTCAAGGAAGAAACATTTAATGAAAGATTGCACTGGATACGCAGGTGCACTGAGAGTTCAGAGTTCAATTGAAACATTGTTGTGTGAATTTGCAAACATGAGAGGTCTTCCAGGAGGTGGTTGCTATGGAAACAAGGCAGACAGGGCAGAGGGGGGAAGGGTTTTGATTTGAAAAAAGTGAGGGAAGAGGTATGATTGGCTAATATGAGAGATATGTGAAAAGAATATCTGTATTTCTGTGCTTTCAATAGCTGCAGCCTTTGGAGTGCATCCTTTTTCTTCTGCTGAAGACAATTTGGTGTATTTCTGAGACTGTTTTCAAAACTCAAAAAATATTTGCTAAGGTGAGAAAAGATTTATTTAATTTAGATAGAGAATAGTATGATTTAAGGAGAAAATGATGAAGAAAGCTGTGTTTTTAAAATGTGGTTTTGTCTCTAGTGATATACTAATAGAATTAGTTTCAAAGAGAAATTATAATTGCATATTTGGTGTAACATTCTGGCATGCAGTTACACAAGATATTGTAATACATGGAGGCCATTTCATGGTCTGTTATGTAAGCTGAAACAGATATGTTGCTTTTAAAAACGATTTAAGAAATCAATTACATTTCTAGATATGTACTGCTAGAGCTTCATAGGTTGTTTTGGGCCATATTTATAAGGTATTTGAGTGTCTAAGATGTTGTGTTCGCCTTTTAAAATGTAAAGTGTTCCTCATGGGACAAGTGTCTTGTAAATACGCTCCCACTTGTGCTTGGCAAATTTAGATTTTGATTATGGGAGTTACCTAGCCATGTTAATAGTGTCCCAAAAATGGTGCTAGGGCATTCCAGAAAACACTTTCATGTGTCTCAAGGACATTTTTAGTCATTTCTTCATGAATGCAGGTATACAATTGATTTATATGCTGTGTTTAAAAACGAATTTTGAAATGAATTAAATTTCAGGATATGTACTGTTAGAGCTTCATAGGTTGTTTGGGGTCATATTTAGAAGGCATTTTAGTGTCTTTGAAGTTATTTTTCCCTTTTTAAATGGAAAGCGTTCCTCATGGGGCCCTGAGCAGTTCTTAGCCATGTTATTTAATTGGAAGTGGATAACATGGCTAAGAGCATTTGCTGGAAAATGCATGAATATCGCTGATTTTTCTGCTATATTCATGCATTGTGGCCGTTTTTTTCACATTGCTTCATAGGTTGTTTGGGTTCATATTTAGAAGGCATTTTAGTGTCTTTGATGTTATTTTTCCCTTTTTAAATGGAAAGCGTTCCTCATGGTGCCCTGAGCAGTTCTTAGCCATGTTATTTAATAGGAAGTGGATAACATGGCTAAGAGCATTTGTTGGAAAATGCATGAATATCGCTGATTTTTCTGCTATATTCATGCATTGCGGCAGTTTTTTTTCACATTGCTTCATAGGTTGTTTGGGTTCATATTTAGAAGGCATTTTAGTGTCTTTGATGTTATTTTTCCCTTTTTAAATGGAAAGCGTTCCTCATGGTGCCCTGAGCAGTTCTTAGCCATGTTATTTAATTGGAAGTGGATAACATGGCTAAGAGCATTTGCTGGAAAATGCATGAATATCGCTGATTTTTCTGCTATATTCATGCATTGTGGCCGTTTTTTTCACATTGCTTCATAGGTTGTTTGGGTTCATATTTAGAAGGTATTTTAGTGTCTTTGATGTTATTTTTCCCTTTTTAAATGGAAAGCGTTCCTCATGGGGCCCTGAGCAGTTCTTAGCCATGTTATTTAATTGGAAGTGGATAACATGGCTAAGAGCATTTGCTGGAAAATGCATGAATATCGCTGATTTTTCTGCTATATTCATGCATTGTGGCCGTTTTTTTCACATTGCTTCATAGGTTGTTTGGGTTCATATTTAGAAGGTATTTTAGTGTCTTTGATGTTATTTTTCCCTTTTTAAATGGAAAGCGTTCCTCATGGGGCCCTGAGCAGTTCTTAGCCATGTTATTTAATTGGAAGTGGATAACATGGCTAAGAGCATTTGCTGGAAAATGCATGAATATCGCTGATTTTTCTGCTATATTCATGCATTGTGGCCGTTTTTTTCACATTGCTTCATAGGTTGTTTGGGTTCATATTTAGAAGGTATTTTAGTGTCTTTGATGTTATTTTTCCCTTTTTAAATGGAAAGCGTTCCTCATGGGGCCCTGAGCAGTTCTTAGCCATGTTATTTAATTGGAAGTGGATAACATGGCTAAGAGCATTTGCTGGAAAATGCATGAATATCGCTGATTTTTCTGCTATATTCATGCATTGTGGCCGTTTTTTTCACATTGCTTCATAGGTTGTTTGGGTTCATATTTAGAAGGTATTTTAGTGTCTTTGATGTTATTTTTCCCTTTTTAAATGGAAAGCGTTCCTCATGGGGCCCTGAGCAGTTCTTAGCCATGTTATTTAATAGGAAGTGGATAACATGGCTAAGAGCATTTGCTGGAAAATGCATGAATATCGCTGATTTTTCTGCTATATTCATGCATTGTGGCCGTTTTTTTCACATTGCTTCATAGGTTGTTTGGGTTCATATTTAGAAGGCATTTTAGTGTCTTTGATGTTATTTTTCCCTTTTTAAATGGAAAGCGTTCCTCATGGGGCCCTGAGCAGTTCTTAGCCATGTTATTTAATAGGAAGTGGATAACATGGCTAAGAGCATTTGTTGGAAAATGCATGAATATCGCTGATTTTTCTGCGTTATTCATGCATTGCAGGCCTTTTTTTATCACATTTGCAAGCATTTCTTAGCCATGTTATCCAATGGGAGGTGGATAACATGGCTAAGAGCATTTGCTTCAAAGGTTGTTTGGGGTTATATACCATTTTTGGGAAATTATTAACATGCCTATCTAACTCCCATAATCAAAATCTAAATTTGCCAACCGCAGGTGGGAGCGTATTTACAATAAATTTGCACCATGAAGAATGTAAAATAGCATACTAGATACTCAAATAACTTATAAATATGATCCAAAACATCTTATGAAGCACTAGTAGTGCATATTTCCAGAAATGTATTGGTTTTCATTTAATGATTTACTTCATTGGTAGGCCTTCACATGTTTTTTTACCTTGGTTTTTTTTCAGTGAAAATCTTATCTGCAACCATGTGTTGGCCTCACCTCAAATAAACAAAACAGGTGATGGACTGAATGTGGATCAATGACACACATTCACCCCAGTCCAAAGATCTGGGCCTAAACAAACCTTTAGATAGGCTACATCTTATCGTCATCCTGAATTAATGATTTAAAATATTAGGGAGTGATTTATGAGTGTTGTATGCCTGTTTTGTACCATTGAGTGTCATTTTTGTGATGCAGTGCTGGTGGAAAATATTTGCTATGTTAAATAATTAGTACAGCATTAAGTTTTAGATGACTGTTATTTATTTACTGTTTGGTAATAGTGGTTAATAACATTTTATATTATATTTTTTCACAGATTCAACTGCAGATTCTTTCATAGTTTGGAAAATGCCTTCCAGAAGTCGAATACGAAAGGCTAGAAAACGTCAAAGACAGCAGGATGATGTTTTATTGCAGCAGTCCTCTTCCCCAAATACTTGTCAAAACACCAAGAAAGGTCCGGGTAAGAGCACGAAATCATTCTTAAGAAATATTTGTAGTAAAAAAAATTTTGCTCAAAAAAATGTGTCTCTTAACAAAAAGAGAAGTAATTTAAATGGAAAGGAGAGACCCATCACAAATGTTACTGGTAGAGGAAGAGATAACTCTGTGCATGATAGTAGAAGGAAACAACAGTTTAGGGACATTCGACAACGAATGTTCCGTAATAGGATATTAGTTAATTTATTGAAAAATATTAAAAAGAAAGGCCAACAGAAAGCGGCATTTTATAGGAAGAAGAAAAATGTAGAGAAAATTATTGATCATGCTTTTGAAATCAAGCGAAAGTTGTTTATTTTGGTAATCAATAGAATTAGGAAACTAAGCAAGGTAATTTCTGATTTCAAAACAAAAAGTAGATGGAAGAGAGTAGTAAATCGTACTAACTTTTGTGAAGTTTTTTCTGGAGAATGGATGCATAGTTCAAGTTCTGAGGCATTTTTTAATGAGGAGACTTATTTTCAGGATAATGATTTGGTGCATGCAGTTGACATCAGTGGTCGAGCTTATGAAGTGAAGGATGGTTGTCCAGTTGAAAAAGAACTACTTGTGACAACAGAGACAGAAGAGGCGCTAAGTGATGAGGTTTTAGGAAGACGTCCTAAGGGTCCTGTGTACATTTGGAAGTGTAGTTCTATTTGCAGTGTGCGACAGGTTTCCATCAATTTGCTATGTGATTTTATACGGACATTTAATAAGAAAAGTTTGAAGCAGAAAATGAAGTTGTTGCAAGATTTAGATCCTTGCAGAGTGAGACAAATGACAGGTTTGCGTGGTCATTCACTGGCTTGTCTTTCCAGGAGAGTATGCCAGAGTGTTTTTCATCATTTCAGGATGCTAGCAGTGCATCATAATAAAGTGAGAAAATTAGTGAGAATGTTGTATTATGCTAAGAGTCCAGCAATTATGCTTAAACAGTTATGTGCTGCTCTTTTGCATGGTTCTGAAATAGATGTGAAGAATCTTTGTGAAGAAATTGAGTTTTGTTACTTTGGTAGTAAAGATGAGAATGTTCAAATTGACCCTGAAGTAGAGGGTAATGTGGAAGATAATGTACAGGTTTCCAGTACAGATAATTTTCAGAAGGAAATTGCCACGTTTCAGATGAAATCAAGTGAGAGGCCTAATTTCACTTGTGTATGTTGTCGACGCACTTATTATAAGAATCAGACTAAGGTAGTGGATTTATATGCAAAAAGTGAAAGGGAAAATAATAGTGAATGGAAGGATTTAGCCACATACTTGATGGTAGAAAATTATTTTGATTTGGGATCGGATCAACGTGTGTGTACTTATTGTTGTAATAAATTAAACCAAAACCAGATGCCTGCTAGGGCAGTTCATAATAATCTGGAATTGGTTGAGATTCCTTCTGAATTGAAGGATTTAAATACTTATGAATCTATTTTGATTCAAAGTATCCATCCCTTTCAGGCTATTGTAAGAATGGAGCCAAAGACAGGGAAATTGCCTCCAGCAGATTTACAGAGAGGATTAAAGGGAAGAGTTGTTTATTTGCCTCTAGATTTGAACAAAAACATTAACACAATTGGAATAGAAAAAGTGGAAGAGGAACCTCTGGTTATCTTGGTTAATGGGGTTCCGACAAAGAATAAGAAAATATGGCAAGATTTAGTGGATGTTAGGAAAGTCAAAAAGGCAACAGTGTATTTGAAGAAAAATAATAAGTACTATAAGAATGTATATGTTGCAGAAGAGGAAGTAAGTGATGAAGAGGATAGCGATTTGTGTGCTGGCCAAATTGAGAAAGTAGAGGCCTCTAAAAGTGAAGAAATATATGAACATTATAGTGTTCATCCTTTGCATTCCAAGGAAGTGATGGGGAATGCTATTGAGTTGTTTCAAATGAAACAAGCCAAAGGGAGTCCCATTAGTGTTTGGGAGGAAAGTTTGGAAGCTCGGTGTTTCCCACAGCTATTTCCCACAGGTCAAGGAGGAAGATATGATGAGCGACCTCGTGAAATTCCTGCGTCTGAATACCGGACTTTACGATTGTATGCAGAAGATCCTAGGTTTCGGCAATGCATTCCCTATTTGTTTCATCTCCTGTTTGAAAGCGATCTGTCTGGACTGTCATATGCAGTGAACCACATCTTAAAAAGTGGTATACAGATGCGAAACATCTCGGCAAGTGACTTTATGCATAAAGTCAATGTCCAAGACAGTATTTTGGATTCTCACTTAATTAATCTCATGGCGTGTCAGCGTGGTACTAATGAGTACTGGTACCGTCGTCATGGTGACTTAAAATGTATGCTGAGGAACTTAGGAACTCCGACATGGTTCCTCACTCTGAGCTGTGCCGAGTATGGCTGGGATGACTTACTTGAATTTCTACGAGAGGCAAATGGAAATATTGAAAACATTGAATTCAAGACACCTGGAGAACTGTGTTCTTTGGATCCTGTGAATGTATGCAGGTACTTCAATCATAGATTTGAAGCTATGATGTCTTTCATCACAAATAAAAAGAATCCACCTCTTGGAGAGGTGTTGGATTTCTTCTGGAGAAAGGAGTACCAAGCAAGAGGTGCCCCTCATATACATATGTTGCTGTGGATCAAGGATGCACCTAAATTTGGAACAGATCCGGATGACTTAGTGATGAATTTCATCGAACAGTATTCTACGTGTGCTGTTCCAAACGCAACGGAGAAGAAAAGTCTAAGAGAACAAGTTCTACGTTTCCAAAGCCATCGTTGTGGAAAGTACTGTCGTCGTAAATTCAGAAACAAGGACAAGTTCTACACCAAATGTCGTTTCAACTTTCCACGACCGGTGATTTCTAAAGGAAGAGTGAACAGTTTGATGTCTTCGCTGCGACATAATGTGACGAGGAAATCACCCAAGAATACATACAATTTGAAAAGGAACGAAGAGTCCAAGTACATCAATGACTACAACCCAGTGATTTTGTCCATGTGGAATGCCAACATGGATATACAGTTTGTGGCTGACAACTGTATGGCTGTGGCTCGGTATGTGACATCTTACATCACCAAAAAAGAAAAGACCGAACTGAAGGATATGTGGGAGGACATTTCCCATGAAAAGAGCCTCAGCAAGAAGTTGTACAGTTTCAGTCTGAAGATGTTGTCGCATCGAGAAATCGGAGCTTACGAATGTTCTGATCGATTGTCTTCAGCAAGTCTCTATGCCAAATCCAGGAGTCTCGTTTGGGCGAGTCTTGGTCTTGCTGCAACGCGAAATCGAGTTCTTAAACCTGTTCGGGAAATTGAGTATTTGGCAGAAAAGGAACCAAACAGTACCGACATTTTGAAGACCAACATGTTGGATACATATTATCCAAATCGAAGCAGTCACCTTGAGAATATTTGTCTATATGAGGTTCTCCAAAATTATATATTCAAGAGGAACATCAAAGAAGATATTGAGAAAGGAGTGTATGCTGTAATTGGAAGTGAGGGATGCCTGGTCAAGCAAAGAAAATGCCAATTAGTAAACCATCGAAAATTAAGTGGCGAATCTCCAGAAAAAAAGGAGTTTTTCTATTTAGCACTTTTGCAACTTTTCAAGCCTTGGCGTGCAGAAGAGGAACTGCTTGGAGATTTCCTCTGTTACGAAGACTCTTTCAATGCAGCCAAGGAGTCCATAGAATGTCCTGCTTTTTCTAAATATCAAGAAATGCTAACTTTGGAAATTGAGCAGGAAGCAACGATTGCAGCCGAGATTGCCAGAGACAGTTCTCAGGACAGTCAGAGTTCTGTTTCATTGAGTCAAGATCCACTTGGAGGACCTATTATCGAAAATGAAGCTGCCACTGCTATGAATGAAGTAGAAAGAGCCATGGCACATGCTCAGGAGGATTCAGTTAACTTACAAGACTTGGAAAAACAACTCAACGTTGAGCAGAGGAAAATATATGATGAAGTTACCAAGGAAATTGAGCACGGATTAAGTCATGAGAAGAAAGAGTGCTCGTGTACGTCGTTGAAGCCTGTCCGACTGTACGTGAGTGGAGAAGCGGGAACTGGAAAAAGTTTCCTCATTAAAGCAATCTCTTGTTATTTGCAGGAAAGGACTGAGTCATCGCTGTCTTGTGTTGTCACCGCTCCTACTGGACTGGCAGCACATAATATTAAAGGTATTACTTTGCATCGTCTATTGATGCTGCCGGTGGAGCATGACAACAAATTACAATACAACAAGTTATCTGGAGATGCTTGCTGTGAAGTTTCAAGAGTTTTGAGGAAAATGAAACTACTTATCATTGACGAAGTAAGCATGGTTTCCAATGTCATGCTTGCCTTTGTGCATTTGAGAATGCAAGAAGTACTTAAAACTGAATATGATGTCTTATTTGGTGGGAAACACATTATTGTTTTCGGAGATCTTCTACAGCTGACACCAGTAAAAGGTCAACCTGTGTTCAAAATACTCACGCATGAAGATACCAGGAAGTGCCTAGGGAGCATTGGCAACGTCAATATATGGTTAAACTTCAATTATGCAGAACTGCATCAAAATATGCGTCAGGCAAAGGATGAAGATTACAAGAATATTCTACAAGATATTAGAATTGGAAAAGTGACCGAGCATGGGAAAGAAGCTTTAAATGCACGGTTACTGTCAAATTTGTATCCCAAACAAGATATTGTGCCTGAGAATATTTTTCAGAAAATTACTGAGAAGAAATCCGGGATATGTCTCATGCCAACTCTTGCAGAATGTGCCATCTTCAACAACAAAATGTTGAATTTAGAAAAGCAAGAGATTGTGAAACTTGAAGCTATCGACAAATTAGAGCATATGGGATCAACAATTATTTTGTCAGACAATTTGAAATCAAAATTGGATTCATTAGAGAAGACTATATCTAAAACAGCGGGTTTTGAAAAGACTTTGAATGTGTGTTTAAATTGCCGAATTATTTTGAGAAGGAATTTACATGTAGAAAGAGGTCTGGTAAATGGATCAATGGGTAATGTTGTTGATTTTGAGAAATACAGAAATAGAGATGGAATAGAATTTTTAAAAATTAAATTTGATGGCATTGAGGAAGTACAGCAAATTGGTCGTTGTTCTGCTAGGTTTTTGCTTGTTAAAGATTTATATGTTCGCCGTAAACAGTTTCCTGTTTGCTTGGCATATGCGGTGACAATCCATAAATCGCAAGGTTTAAGTGTAGACTGTGCATTGGTGAATATTGGCAGTTCTGTGTTCAAGGAGGGTATGGCATATGTGGCATTGTCACGAGTTAGAACTTTATCGGGATTGTACTTGATTGACTGTGATGTCACAAACATTTGTGCGGATCTAGATTGTGTTAAGGAATACAATAGGTTAAGAAGAGAGTATGCGCCACATTTGCCTCAATATCCTTTGTTTGAGAAACGTGTGGTAGGCCGCAAACGTAGAAATAGCAGTAATAGTAGGGAGGTTGTTGCAAAAAGACTAAAAGTCAATGAACCGAAAATTGTTAGCAGAAAGAAAGTGGATTCTGTTGAAGATGTTGTCGGTTTTCAATTTGAAAACAGTTCTGGTGTCAACTGCTATGCAAATGTAGTGGTTAATGTTCTCTTTTCACTAGAGAGTTTAAAAGAACAGATTCTGTTGAATTCTGAACAAATTTTATGCTGTTTGTTGAATTCTGTTTTCGAGAAATGTAGCAGTGATCGAACAAAAGTAGAAAGTGTGTCTGAAGTTCGTTATCTGTTAGATGAATGTTCAGGTCAAACAGACTTCTCTGAAAATAATCAGCAAGATTGTCAGGAGTTTTTAATGTATATGCTTGATATATTGCAAGTTGAGGGTGTAGATGTAGATCACCTGTTTGGGCTTTCTTATCAATGGCAGCATGACTGCGAGAACTGTATGGTATCAAGTACTACTAGTGTAGACTCAGAAAGATTTATATATTTAACTTTGCCAGACAGTAAATCAGTCTCCTTTAATAAGCTAGTAAATGCAGCGGATCACAACATGGAGTGTAGCCAATGTAAATGTGATATGATGTCAACATTATTTATACGTAGATATGGCCAGTATGTCATTTTAATGATGCAACGATGTAGGCCTGATGGAACAAAATTGTCAACTTTAATAAAAAATTTTGTGGCTTCTCAGCTGTCAATATCAGGGAGGACTTTTGTTACTGTAGCAATTATCTATCACGATGGTCCATCAACAACATCAGGACATTATACAGCTTACTTAAAGTCTGGAAACGGCTGGTCATTCTGTAATGATTCTGTTGTAACGTTCAAAAAAAAATTGCCGTTTGACCTTAAAAATTCTTACCTGGTGTTTTTAAAACCAAAATTTTAAGTAGAGGGAATGTAAGTCTGCAATGCTGTCTCGATTAAAAATTCAACTATATAAACCTAATGCAAGTAAGTCTGCTTCATAGTAAGCAGTATCAGTGTCATAGGAAAAGGAGAACATGACTGACAAAGAAGAGTAAGATATTAGTAGTCCAGGATTGTGAAAATAATCTCAAATATTTTATTTTTGAAAGTTGCGAAAATAGAAAATGTCGGGATTTGATTGGAAGAATTACAAGATTTGCGAATCGCGGCAACATGATTTGGCCTAGTGGAAACATGTGATATAATGAGAGAAGTTTTTTTTCTATGTAACATATTTCACGTATCGATGGAGGTTTTCTTTCAGAAAGTGGCGGGCTGAAAATATTTAAAGCACAACAGAGTGGATGCTGTTTATAGGAGATCCTTCGACGTCATTGAAAGTAAGTTAATTTTAAGAAGTTTTGAAATCAGATTTCTTAGGTTGTATGGGTTTTTTAAACACAGTCATTTTGATTGTGTTTTTTTTTCCCCGCTGTTACATGATGAATACCTTCAAGTCACTGATTTAAGTGAAATTTGATACATTCTGAGAACAGCAAAAATAAACCATTTAACATGTATAATTAATGTTATGCTTTTTGTCCTTATGATATACATTTAGAAATGTGTGGTACATATGGGTAAGGTGAGTTCTGTAAATATCAATTTTAATGCTTAGAGTGCTGTACTTCTGGGTAGTGTTTTTTTTTTATAAAAAAAAGAGGCCTCACCTCAAAGAAAGCTCTTGAAAGCACACATCTTATTTGCATCCTAAAACAATCATTTACAATGTTAGACACAATTTTATTATGACTTTACATCTTTTTTGCGCTGCTATTGCATCACTATTGTGAGACATTAGCAGTGCAAGAAAAACATCATGTTTCAAAATAGGCCTCAGTTCAGCAATATCAAGATACAGTTTCTTTCGAATATATATCTTTAGGATTGTGTAGGGAACGTAGAGAAGCAGAGACTTCTGTAAATGTCAAAGTTGTTGAAAAACTGTTTGTTTTTGAACCTTTTCCCTTGTCTTTTCTAATTTTTAAATACATGTTTTAATATTTTTTGAAATGTTTGTTCTTTGTTTTACAGATTGAAAGTATGAAAAAATATTTAAAAAAGGTAACAAGAATTATAAGGTAAATGTTTTCCACTCTTTTTACCCGCAATGCACTGCTGATGATGTCATTGACAGTATCTCTCATTTACTCTCTCTAGCTGTCTTTCTATTTACATTATTCTCTGTTTACTTCCCTTATACTAACTCTTCTTTTTTTTTAAAAAAATTTTTTTTTTAGTTCGCTTAAAGTTCGCGAACCGGTCAGCGAACTTGAAGCGAACCAAAAGAAATAGAGCTTGCCAGAGTGATAAACATTCTAGCAATTTTGTTTGAAAGGGGAGGTAGTTCTGAAAAGAACTGTTTTTTTTTGTTTTTGTTGTTTTATGTTTTTTTTGTAATTTTTTGAACATTTTTTGATTTTTTTGTATTTTTAGAACTGTTTTATGTTTTTTTTGTGTTTTTTAAGGAGGGGAGACAACAAAAAACAGGCTTTCAAAACGGCTCAACTGGAGCAAAAAAAAAGAAAATTACTTTTTGGGTGCATTAGGGCACTTATGATTTTCATATGCAATGTTCATGAGGTTGACACTCATGTTGCCATATGACAGCATAGCACCACAGTAAATACAAGACACCTTCATGTGCTGGAAGTTACGTTGGATGTTTGGCACAGTCTCTTGTGCCTCTCTTCCCGTCAAAGACAATGTGGATGTAGATCTTGCCACAGGAGTTGCCGTCGGATTGTCTACAAGATCCCTTAACTCAGCCCGGCTGTAGTTCAAGGGATGCCACCTGCTCATGTGACGGTGCATTGTATAGTTCCCCATACTGTACTTCTTTTCTGTGCCTCTCGACAATCTGTGGTCACAGATGAGGCAGGTGGCATATTTTGCATTCACTTTCTTGGTTCCAGGAGGGATGGTGAAAAACTGCCAGATGAAACTGGTTTTTCGTTTAGAAACCCGGGGCAACTCATCAACAAATTGTTGTCCCTCTCTCTCCTCTTCTTCTTCTTCCTCATCTTCCTCCTCTCTGTTAGTCATAATTTGACTGGGTGGTCCTCTCTTCTTATGGGGAGGTGGAGGTGGTGGTGGGGGTGCACCAGCTGCAGCAACAATGGAAGCCATTGTGGATCTTCAGATAAATGGTCTTTCTCTCACCAAGATGAAAGTCAGAGTGAGGAAATAAGGAGGGGTTTACTTGATTTGGGGAAAACAAAAGTTCTGAGCCAATGAAAAGTGTTATTTTTAGGTCACATGACCTAGTCATACATCATTTGGAAACCAAAAGTGAAATGAACCAATGAGAAGTTTGATAAACAAGTCACATGACCTGTTCCGCTTACGTTACGCGGCGCGCGCCGCGTCCCAGATCGCTTCCGGTTCGCGGTCCGGAGCACTTCCGGGAGCGCTAACGCGGCGCGTCATTAGACGCATTACGCGATAACGTGATACGTCGCGCTTCCGCGGCGCGTCACTGTTCCGCTAACGTAACGTTGACCGGTTCGCGGACTAGATCGCGGCATCAAGATGAGCTAACGGAAAGCTTCCCGGTTCGCGAACTAGAAGCGAAGAAAAAAAATATTAAAAAAAAAATTATCAATAAACATCTAAATATATTTTGGGATTTAAAGAATAATACATTTTACAGCTACAGATGTTAGCTTTTAAAAAACCAATGAAATTCACTGAAAAAACCATAGGTTATAGACCATATATAGTTAGAAATTTGCATTTAAAAAACCATTGAAATTCAATGAAAAAACCATAGGTTATAGACCATATATAGTTAGGAATTCGCATTTACAAAACCTTATTTTACTCGCATAAAACCATTGAAATTCCATATATAGTTAGTTGCGCTAACTATATATCGCGCACCCGCAATCCACTGCTGATGATGTCACATATTACATCATTCATGACATGGTCAGTGACATCACTGATGACATCACTGATGACATCTCAAATGACATCACTGATGACATCACTGATCACAACATCCAGTGATTGTATGTGTCTGTAAAGTTTAAATATGTTTTACATATTGAAGAATGAGTGGATGTGTAAGTGTCTGGATGAAGAATTTAGTAGGTGCATGACTGACTGTATGAGTGAGTGATTAAATGTGTCTCACTGAGTGCATGGGTTAGTGACTAAACTGTCTTAATTTGTGCATCATTATGTCTGTTGTTCTGTAAACTGTTGCATGTGTTGATAAGTAGCTATATGAGTAACTATATGGGTTATTGATTGGTTGCCCAAGTATTTGTATGGGAGACTGAGTGTGTGTGTGGGTGGCTGGGAGGTGTATGACTCTGTGCATAGATGTGTGAGCAGTTGATTCACTAGATGTATGGTTTCAAAAGTGCATGTGGAAACAGCTGTATGGGCGGTTGACTGTGTGCATGAGTGTATTGGTGAGTGAATGGATATCTCAGTGCTACATGTCAAAGTAAGTACATATGTAAAACACAGTACATGTGAGAGTTGACATATATAAATAACTGTGCATAAGAGCCAGTGAATGTGTGAGTGGCTGTGTGGATCATTGTGAACTTGTATCAGGGATTGTATAAGAGAGTAAATATGTGTTAGTATATGTTTGAATAAGTAAAGTTTGTATAACTGTATAGTTGAGGAAATGGAGGTGTGATTGATTCTTTGCATGACTGACTAGGTGTGTGAGTAACTCCATGGATGAGTGACAGTCTGTGAGTGTCTGTTTACACTGATTGTATCTAAGGTTATATTAGAGTCTGAAGAGGTTCATCGTATTATCACATGAATGATATCATCAGTGATGTGATCAGTAATGTAAAATGAGATGTCATCAGTGATGTCATCAGTGATGTCATTTGAGATGTCATCAGTGATGTCATTTGAGATGTCATCAGTGATGTCATCAGTGATGTCACTGACCATGTCATGAATGATGTAATATGTGACATCATCAGCAGTGGATTGCGGGTGCGCGATATATAGTTAGCGCAACTAACTATATATGGAATTTCAATGGTTTTATGCGAGTAAAATAAGGTTTTGTAAATGCGAATTCCTAACTATATATGGTCTATAACCTATGGTTTTTTCATTGAATATATATATATATATATCCAACACAAAAGTGCCCAACTGCTTGGAAAAGCACACTACTGCTCGTCCTCCATCCTGATTGTGTTGGCACTCACTTCAACTTGCCGGCAGTCATTCACATCCCCCAACGCGTTTCAAGTCCTCACGACTCCTCCTCATGGGCAGGTTGCAGATACAGCAAAGACTCGTTTTTCTGTTTAAATATTCACTTTTATTTGTCAACTGGCCTGCTATTGGGCCTTGCTTTCAAATTGATTGCCGCTATGCATTGAGGGAATGGAAGTCCCAACAACGAGTGTTTTGTTGCTTCTGCTGTTCCAAGCAGTTGGGCACTTTTGTGTTGGATATATATATATATTCACTGAAAAAAACCATAGGTTATAGACCATATATAGTTAGGAATTAGCATTTACAAAACCTTGAAAATTCACTGAAAAAACCATAGGTTATAGACCATATATAGTTAGGGATTAGTATTTACAAAACCTTAATTTACTCGCACAATACCATTGAAATTCGCATATATAGTTAGTTGCACTAACTATATATCGCGCACCCGCAATCCACTGCTGATGATGTCACATATTACATTATTCATGACATGGTCAGTGACATCACTGATGACATCACTGATGACATCTCAAATGATATCACTGATGACATCACTGATGGCATCTCATTTGACATCACTGATGACATCATCCAGTGACTGTGTGTTTCTGTAAAGTTTAAATATATTTTACATATTGAAGACCGAGTGGATGTATAAGTGTCTGGATGAAGGATTTAGTAGGTGCGTGACTGACTGTATGAGTGAGTGATGAAATGTGTCTTACTAAATGCATGGGTTAGTGACTAAACTGTCTGAAAGTGTGCATCAATATGTCTGTTGTTGTGCAAGCTGCTGCATGTGTTGATCAGTAGCTATATGAGTGGCTATTTGGTTTATTGATTGGTTGGCCAAGTATTTGTATTGAAGACTGAGTGTGTGTGTGGCTGGCTGGTAGGTGTGTGACTCTGTGCAGATCAATGTGTACTTGTATCAGTGATTGTATAAGAGAGTAAGTATGTGTTAGTATATGTGTGAAAAAGTAAGGTGTTCTGTGTTTAACTGTATAGATGAGGAAATGGAAGTGAGATTGATTCTTTACAGGACTGACTAGGTGTGTGAGTAACTCCATGGATGAGTGGCAGTGTCAATCAATCAATCAATGGCATTTGTAAAGCGCGCTACATACCCGTAGGGTCTCAAGGCGCTGGGGGGGGGGTGCCGCTACTGCTCGAACAGCCAGGTCTTCAGCTTCTTCCTGAAGGAGAGGTGGTCTTGGGTCAGGCGCAGGTCGGGAGGGAGGGAGTTCCAGGTCCTGGCGGCCAGGTAGGAGAAGGACCTTCCTCCTGTCGTCGCTCTTCGGATGCGGGGGACGGCGGCGAGGGCGTGGTTGGCTGATCGGAGGTGGCGTTTGGGAGCGTAGAAGTTGAGTCGGCTGTTGAGGTAGCTCGGGCCTTGGTCGTGTAGGGCTTTGTGTGCGTGGGTGAGGAGGCGGAAGGTGATTCTTTTGTTGACGGGGAGCCAGTGAAGGTCTCTCAGATGTCCGGAGATGTGGCTGGTTCGTGGGATGTCGAGGATGAGTCTGGCTGAGGCGTTCTGGATCCGCTGGAGTCTCTTCTGGAGCTTGGCGGTGGTACCGGCGTAGAGGGCGTTGCCGTAGTCCAGTCGGCTGGTGACGAGGGCCTGGGTGACGGTCTTCCTGGTCTCGGTGGGGATCCACCAGAAGATCTTCCGTAGCATGCGTAGGATGTTGAAGCACGCTGAGGAGACGTTGTTGACTTGCCTGGTCATGGTGAGGGAGGAGTCCAGGATGAAGCCCAGGTTGCGTGCGTGGTCTGTCGGTTTGGGTGCGGTGCCCAGGGCGGGAGGCCACCAGGAGTCGTCCCAGGCGGAGGGCGAGGAGCCCAGGATGAGGACCTCCGTCTTGTCCGAGTTCAGTTTCAGGCGGCTGGTCGTCATCCACTCGGCCACCTCTTTCATCCCTTCGTGCAGGTTGGCTCTGGCGGCGGCGGGGTCGTTGGTCAGGGAGAGGATCAGCTGGGTGTCGTCGGCGTAGGAGATTATGCTGAGGTTGTGTTTGCGTACGATGGCCGCGAGGGGGCTCATGTAGACGTTGAAGAGGGTGGGGCTCAGAGATGATCCTTGAGGGACGCCGCAGGTGACTTCGGAGGCCTCTGACTTGAACGGTGGTAGGCGGACTCTCTGTGTTCTTCCGCCGAGGAAGGAGATGATCCATTCCAGCGCCTTGTCCTGGATTCCGATGTTGCTGAGGCGCCGTACTAGGGTGCGGTGGCAGACCGTGTCGAATGCCGCGGAGAGGTCTAGGAGGATGAGGGCCACTGTTTCTCCATTGTCCATCAGGGCTCGGATGTCATCGGTGGCGGCGATGAGGGCGGTCTCGGTGCTGTGATTGGCTCGGAAGCCAGACTGTGAGGGGTCGAGGGATCCGTTCGTCTCGAGGAAGGCGGCCATCTGCTTGTTGACGGTCTTCTCGATGACTTTAGCTGGAAACGGGAGGAGCGAGATGGGGCGGTAGTTCTTGAGGTCGGTGGGGTCTGCTGTTGGTTTCTTGAGTAGAGCGCTGAGTTCGGCGTGTTTCCAGCTCTCGGGGAAGATGGTGGTGTCGAAGGATGTGTTGATGATGTCTCGCAAGTGGGGTGCGATGACAGCGTCGGCCTTGTTGAAGACGTGGTGAGGGCAGGGGTCGGTCGGAGATCCGGAGTGGATGGAGTTCATCGTGCGGATGGTGTCTTCGGTGCTGATCGGGGTCCAGGCGTGGAGGGTGGTGGTGGGGGGTGGTTGTTCGGTCATGGTGTGCGTTGGTTGGTTGTTGAAGCTGTTGTGTATGTCCGTGATCTTGTTGTGGAAGTATGAGGCGAGGGAGTTGCAGAGGTCTTGCGATGGGGTGATGTCGTTGTTTCCTGCGCTGGGGTTGGGGAGCTCTTTCACGATGTTGAAGAGTTCTTTGCAGTTGTGTGCGTTGTTGTCCAACCGGTCCTTGAAAGCTGTTTTCTTGGCGGCGCGGATCAGCTGGTGGTGTTTTCGGGTGGCAAGTTTGAAGGAGGTCCTGTTGTCCGGTGTCGGTTCCCTTTTCCAGACTTTCTCGAGGGCTCGGCAGTTCTTCTTGGAGCTCTTGAGTTCGTCGGTGAACCATGGGGCCTTCTTGCTGCCGGGTCTGCTAGGCGGGGTCTTCAGTGGGGCGAGTTCGTCCGCGCAGTTGCTTATCCACTTCGTGAGGTTGTCGGCGGCCTGGCTGGGGTTCGCTGAGCTGGCAGGAGGGTGCAGGCTCAGGGAGGTGGCGAGCTGGTCTGCTGTGATCTTGTTCCAGCTTCTGCGGGCGGCCTGTTGCTGGTGTTGGTGGGTCGTCGTTCTCTTGAAGGTGAAGTGGACGCAGCTGTGGTCCGTCCATTGAAGCTCTGTGGCGTGGCTGAAGTCGATGTCTGTGCTGGAGGAGAAGACTGCGTCGAGTGTGTGTCCGGCGAGGTGGGTGGGGGTGGACACCAGTTGCTTGAGTCCGAGGTTGGCGAGGTTGTCGAGCAGGGTGCTGGTGTTGCGGTCGTTGTTGTTCTCCAGATGGAAGTTGAGGTCTCCCAGGAGGATGTAGTCAGCGGAGGGGAGGGCATGCGGGCTGACGAAGTCGGCGATGTCTTCGCTGAATTGAGTGCGTGGTCCCGGAGGTCGGTAGATCAGTGTGCCTCTGAGGGTGGTGTTCGGGTTGGTGTGGATCTGGAAGTGCAGGTGTTCGGCGCTGGTCAGGGTGTTGTCGGTGCTGGTCGTGAGACGGATGGTGTTCCTGTGGATGATGGCGATGCCTCCTCCCATCTGGTTGGCGTTGCGGTCCCTCCGGACGATCTTGTAGCCCTCTGGGATAGCGATGGCGATGTCGGGAGCTGAAGAGGCGTTCATCCAGGTCTCCGTGAGGAAGGCGACGTCAGGGGCTGTGGTGTCTAGAAGGTTCCAGAGTTCAATGGCATGTCTGTGGATGGATCGGGTGTTGAGCAGGATGCACTTGAGGTGGGTGCTGCTGGTGTTCGACTTGGCGGGTGCTGGAGTGAGGCAGGTCCGGATGCAGGAGAACTTGCAGGCGTGGCAGCTGAACGGTCCGTGGGTGCGTCGTGGTGTGGCTTGGTGGCATTCTGGGGGTCGGCCGGTGTTGAGTGCGATGAGGGTGGCGGCGGAGTACGTCAGGCGGGAAGGTCGGGTCTTCGGGGGCCAGGGGTCCTGGCGCTGGTCGCGGACGGGCGCAGACGGGCTTACCTTTGGCGCGCCTTCGGCGCACAATCGGCGCGCCCGCTGCGCGTGACTGCTGCGCGTGACCGCTGCGCGTTCGCACGGTCGCCATTTAAGGCGAAGTGCGCGGGTGGGCGGAGCAGCTGGGAGGCGGGAGCGGGGAGGGCACAGAAGAAAAAAGGGGCGGGGCTAACGGCGGTGGCGGGAAGCGGGAGCGGGGAGGGAGAGCGGAGGGCGGCGAGGTAGGCGGGCAATCAGGAAGGAAACAAGCACCAATACCAAAGAGGAGGGCAAAGCACAAGGAAAACGGCAAATTAAGATACAGGTCAAAACGGGGGAAAAAAGAATTACCAGCTATCAAAAAACGGCACACACAGCAATCAAGCACAAATTACAGTCACAAACCGGAAAAAAGAATTAACAGCGATCAAAACGGCACACACAGCAATCAAGCACTAATTACAGTCAAAAACCGGAAAAAAGAATTAACAGCGATCAAAACGGCACACACAGCAATCAAGCACAAATTACAGTCAAAAACCGGCAAAAACCAAGGGGAGCGCTCAGGCGGCAGCGAGGCCGGCGCTGAGTCAGAGCAGGCACAGGGGCACACGCAGCAGCTGGTGGCCGTGCGGCGCGGGGGTGTCCCACAAGTGTGTGAGTGTTTGCATAGGTGTATGAGTGCATATGATATTGTTGTAATAATGAGTCACTGTATGTATGAGTAATTGTATGGGTGAATGAGTGAATGCGTGTGTAGACGTAGGAATCAGTGAGTGCATATGTAGTAACTGGTATTGGTGTGTCAATGGTTTCATAAATGATACTCTGTATTTTACACTAGGTGTAACAGAGGTTATATTAGAGTGTAAGGAGGTGCATTGTATTATCACATGAAGTATATCATCAGTGGTGTGATCATTGATGTCAAATGAGATGTCATCAGTGATGTCATCAGTGATGTCACTGACCATGTCATGAATGATGTAATATGTGACATCATCAGTAGTGGATTGCGGGTGTGCGATATACAGTTAGCACAACTAACTATATATGCGAATTTCAATGGTTTTGTGCAAGTAAATTAAGGTTTTGTAAATGCTAATCCCTAACTATATATGGTCTATAACCTATGGTTTTTTCAGTGAATTTTCAAGGTTTTGTAAATGCTAATTCCTAACTATATATGGTCTATAACCTATGTTTTTTTCAGTGAATTTCAATGGTTTTTTAAAAGCAAATATCAAAAGCTGTAAAATGTCAAGTACATGGTAGGTAAAAACATTTTCGTATTTATGCACGCTGATGTGCTTTGAACGCTGCCCCCCCTCCTCTTTTCTTTTAGGAATATTCTCTCTTTGCAGATAGTGAAGGGTAGGCAACACAGGCCTTTGCCCCCATTGTAATCCGTCATGCCTGCTTCCCTCTCCATTTGATTGATTGTTATCCTAGCATTTATTGTTTTGGAATTGGTTCTCTTTGGTTCATTCTCTATTTACAAACAAGCACAGAGTCGCAATACTCTGTTTAGTCTTTGCAGATAGTGAAAAATCGTTAAAAAACAAAAGGAATCAAGCAAAATCAGTAGGCCACTAATGGGATCTCTTTTTGACCTTGCTAAAATAGAAACATTATGAACAACCCCTCATGACAAATACGAAACTAGTGAGAGGAACTGAGCTCGACACCATGATGGCTGCAAGACAGCTTGGCTCCGCCGCCCACCCCACCCAAAATAACAACAAACACTATGCAAATATTATAAATATATACAACACACTAGCAAAGTAACAGGGTAAAACGTTTTATTAAATAACTATTTACATGGCAGCCTGCTGCAACATCGATCCAAACAAGCCTTTGTATTTTGGGCTCAAAATAAACCATCAATAGTAAGATTTTCATAGATGAGTGTAGGTTCATGGTTTTCCATCCACAGACTAAAAGCCTGGAGTGGGAGTGAAAGAACAATAACTAGGTAAGAAGGAAGGCAGAGGTTGTGGGAAGGACTCTGGATATGGTATGTTGCTTGGTCCCTGAGATGCTTCGATGTCACTGCCTTGCACAAATGGAATAAGTCCTGGAAGTTGGGTGCCATAGTTGAGGGTTCGGAGCAGCGCTTGTAACACTGTCTGAAGCTTATTTGCACCTGCTGCAGCTTCACTATTCTCAAAGTAAGTGGGGGCTGTTTGTGGACCTGACTGCATTGGAAAACAATGTGATGCGGTGCCTCCCTGAACCGCTTGACGGAGGCCCCCGAGATAATTGCGACTGCTCCACACCTTGTCCCACAATCCGTTTGACCTGAAGACACGTCCTGCGGTGCCCTGGTCCGACCATCACATATACCTGCGCAAGGAGACGGCGTGGGGTGCAGTAGAAGGGAGAGGCGGCACGAACGAGCCTCCCCCACCTCCCCAGGTGGAGGTTTCTCCGCTACACCCCAGCGCTTCACTCGACCAGCTGACTTGCGCCCGCTCTTGCGACACAGTGCCTCGCTTGGCCAGCTGAATTGTGCCTGCTCTTGCTATTACAATGTCTCACCCGCCATCCAACGGAATTGCACCCAATCTTGCGGTACAGCGACAGGCGGCTGCTACGGAGCTCACGAAATGACGGTCGGCTCCACAGACTTGGGCTTGGCCTGCAAAGATGGCTCTGGGCAACCTTGGAACTCGGACGCTTGACTGCTAGGGCATGGGCCCCATTCCCAAAAGAGTCCCCTCAGCCTTGAAGATTCTACAACAGTCACCGGGACCCCCGACTCCCGTAGACTACCGATGGGGAGCGACTGCCATGATTGCTCGCGGAATGGCCACAACGTAGCCACGAGATGGTGGTGCTCTCATGCTAACGCCAGCTTCAGTCTGAAACATCCAGAAACACTGTAGACTACCAATTCGATCAGTTCCGGTGGAGCCCCAACGTGACCCGGTAGAGAAGAACTTGCCCTCCCCTCTTTGATTGATAGTTCTTGTTGCCTGTCCCTTCTCTTGTCATTTAACAGAACTTTTTGGACTGCTGAAAGGGGTTGTGTTCCGACCGCTGGTTGGTGGAGACATTTTGACTATATTCTGGACCTGCGTTGTCGCGTAATGCGCCATATGACGTGCCGCGTTAGCGCACCTGGACGTGCTCCGGTGCGCGAGGCGCAGCTTCCCGGAAACGATCCAGAGCGCGGCGCGCAGCACGTAATGTAAGCATAACAGGTCATGTGACTTGTTAATAAAACTTTTCATTGGTTCATTTTACTTTTGTTATTCTAATGATGAAAGGCTTGGTCATATGACCTAAAAATAACACTTTTCATTTATTTATTTTGCATGTTTTTATGGCGCTGCAAATCGACTCCCGGAGGAGTATCTCCGCGCCTTTGGCAGCAACTAAAGAGCAGCAACTCGTCATGATCTAATTCAGAGCCCTAAACCAACTAATGATTGAAAAAGGAAAGTTTTAAGTTTCTTCCTAAAAGGGAGATGTTCCCTGCATACCCTGATTTCCTTAGGGAGTTGGTTCCACAACTTCGGGCCGGCTACAGAAAGGGCCCTACACCCCTTTCTAGCTTTCATGGCCCTAGGAACACATAACAATTCCTGATCTCCTGATCTCAGAGATCTAGATGGAACATAAGGGATGAATTTTTCAGTGAGGTAGCCAGGCCCATTACCCATAAGGCATTTATGGATGACACAGCAGATCTTAAACATCACCCTCTGCCTTACCGGAAGCCAATGCAGTTTGGCCAACAATGGTTTTGAGGGAGTACGAGGCGGGGCGTTTAAAACTAGTCGTGCAGCAGTGTTTTGCACAACTTGTAATCTATCTAAAATACCCTCATTAGCACCCAGCAACAGACCATTGCAGTAGTCCAGCCTACTTAACACTAGTGACTGGACCAACGTTCTCCTGGTGAAATCTGGTAGCAGAGGGAATACTTTCCTGAGAAGACCAATTACATGGAAGCATGAACCCACTACTTGATTGGTTTGTTGTGTTAGGGTGAGCTCATGATCCAGTTTCACTCCTAGATCTTTAACCACCGTTTTGGGCTCAGTAACGGGGCCAAGATCTTGAGGCCACCAGCCAGGAGTCCATAGACGTTTGGCCTCTCCGAAGAGCATCACTTCGGTCTTGGAGACGTTGCACTGCATTGCTTTCGAACATTTTTTTTTCCCAAATGATGAAAGCCCCACCTTTTTTTTCTCACTCTGACTTGTAAAGCAAAGGACCCAGATGCATTTACAGTTTAT